>NC_135232.1:377312019-377614746 GCF_051348905.1 Ranitomeya variabilis
ATATTACACAAATATAGTTAAAAAGTAAAAAATGTTAGAAAAAAAACTAATACAGGTCTTCAATGAGACGTATTTGTCCGCAAAGGGCATGTGTGCCATATAGACAGCCACACAAATGCTATGGGGTCCTTTATGAGAGGCACCTCCGACCTGCTACATCACATCCCTTAAAGGGAACCTGTCACCAGAAATAACACTGTTAACCTGCAGATAAGGGGGGAGAAAATGCTCTTTATTCTCCTGGCCATTCTCGGTATTCAGTCATGGGGGCAGTGCCGGCGCTGGTTCAGTCATTGATCTCTAACCGGGCCCCCGACTCTGACTGACAGTCAGCCGCTGGACAGCATGATAATGGTGTTAACCTGCAGTTTCACCCCATATTTGCAGGTTAACAGTGTAATTTCTGGTGACAAGTTCCCTTTAAGCATGACTCCCTTCTTTAGGTGCTATACACAAATGGGTGAAAAAAATATCGGAGTCATGCGAGTGAATGAATGGGGGGGCAACAACAGACCCTTCTGTCCCAGGGCACAAAACTGGGCACCACAATGGGAGACATTTAAGATTTTTGCTACATGACCTCATCTCTTTGAAATATGTCCTTAGATTCCGTCTAAAAAAATGACCTATTTTTATGTTTGCTGATATCTTTTGCACAATGTAGGACCAAATATTATAACGCCTTCATCCAAACCATCATAAAGTAAGGCACAGCCTTGTATTCACATTATTTAGAGTACCAAGTATTTTTGGGTTACAATCATATGCTATAGAAATATACTAGCATTATGTCCTGAAGGAAACTTGTTAGCAGGAATTCACACCCCAAACTATTTATATATGCACGTAGCTCTTTCAAAGACAAGTCCAGCAATATGTTTACATGGCCAGTCTGTACCTCCATTACTGAGAAAAACGTGTTTTAATTGATATGCAAATGAAGCGGAAGGACTACCTATAGATTTGAAGCCTCTGTCACTCCAGCTCTATTCCCTCCCAGCACTGCCTCCTCCTGCTTGACTTGACTGCTCCTTTGCCTAAAGTCACTCATTATAAAGGCTGTCAGTTAAGCATGAGGAGGTGGTGCTGTGTGAGGAATAGAGCTGGAGTGACAGAGGCTTCAGATCTACAAAAAGTTTGTCAGCCCCATTTGCTTATCATTTCAAATGCTAATTTCTCAGTAATGGAGGAATTGACTGATAATGTAAAGGTATTGCTGGATTTGTCTTTTAAAGAGCTACATGGGCATATAAACAGTTTAGGGGGTGAAATCCTGCTGACAGATTCCCTTTAAGACATTGAATGTGTCTAACAAAAGATAGTGCGCAATGCACTGTGTGGAAATATTCATCTTGACAACTCATATCTTTGTAATCACCCAAATAATCAGTATAATGCATCAGTAAGCAAGTTCAGGATCTGCAAATGTTTCACATTTCAGTCTCGAACATATCCCATATCATTAAGAAAAAGATTTTTCTAAAGTTCAAGGGCAACAATTTAACCACAGACATAATAATAACAATAATAATAAATACTATTGTATGTACAGTGAAAGAAGCAATCAACAAAGATGAAACATATAAAAAAAAGAAAATTGTTTTTACTCTTTTTTTTTTCTATAACATCCAGCACCCAGGCATTTTTTTACCACATTTTCTACTGGGCTGTTCTGGAGTAATGACTGTACATAAATTTACTAGTAACTAGTGTCGCTTTGCTGATAAAATGGATGTGTTTACAAAACACACAGACCTAAGTTGCCCAATATGTACAGTAGTTAGATTCTGGGTAGGACCATCACAGCAAATGCAAAAGGACTGGAGAAACCGCTATGATGGCTTCACCAACAGGAACATTCAGGTGCAGTCCCTCAAAAAGGAACCAATCTTAGACCAGACTAAACAATGAGTGATCAATGAGTGGAGCAGGCTGCCTCAAGAGGTGGTGAGTTCTCCTTCCATGGAAGTCTTCAAACAGAGGCTGGACAGACATCTGTCAGAGATGGTTTAGTGAATCCTGCATTGAGCAGGAGGTCCCTTCCAACTCTACCATTCTATGATTCTATGACCAGGCAATTAACTTTCCTACACAAAACAATTGTGAATCCTCTGAAAATGAAAGTATAAATGGATCTCCTTAACCAGGATTAAAACATAAATAGTTATAACTAGGGTTGAGCGAAACGGATCGGACAAATTCAAAAATCACCGACTTTCGGCAAAATCGGGTTTCATGAAACCCGACCCGATCCCAGTGTGGGATCGGCCTTGAGGTCGCCGATCTGCGCGCAAAGGTCGCGTTTCATATGACGCTTTCAGCGCCATTTTTCAGCCAATGAAGGAGTGTGGGCAGCGTGATGACATAGGTCTCGGTCCCCACCATTTTAGAGAAGGGCATGACAGTGATTGGCTTGCTTTCTGCGGCGTCACAGGGGCTATAAAGGGGCGTGCACGCCGACCGCCATCTTACTTTTGCCGATCTTAGTGCAGCGCCCCAGAGTCCTGGTTGTTGCAGTAATGTCGTTCTTCCACCAGGGGGAGTGATGTTACGTCTGGGGGCAATCAAGGAGATCTTCCTACCAGGTATTACAAACCATACACCACACTTCACACTCCAGTCCACCAGGGGGAGCCTTGCTCCTATCTACTAGGGCACTCCTCACCATTAGGAAAAACTGGTGGGCTGGATAGAAAGTCAGATGCTGACTGGGCTTCTCCCAGGCAGTTCCTGTCAGGCAGACAGGGGGAAAGGAGGAACATCAGAGCTGCGGACAGAGAGGTCCATGACAGGGGTGGGATCCTGTCAGAGGCCTAGATAGAAGGCCATGGAGCTGCGCCTGCCCCACGTGCAGCAGCATCCTAAGGAAGGACACGAAAGAGAATTGTATTGTAGAGGGTGAGAAACGAAGTCATAGCAGAAGGAGAGGAATCCAGAAGGAGTTCTGCCCTGCAAAAGGCTGCCTCCTTGTGAGGCACAGAATCCGGTAGCCGGAACACCGAGGGAGCAATCGTCTCCAAGCCTTGCTTCAGAGACCGGTAGGGCAGTTGATTCCACGTTAGCTGCCCGACCATATTCCCAGGAGGCACGATGGCAACTTGTGGGGGGCTGGGGCGTCATAGGGTCCCTGTAAAAAGCCTCAGGCCACCAGTCATACGGGTTTGTCCTATCCATACCATCTGGGGGACAGAGAGAAAGAGAAATAACATCTAGAACACCAACATCAGTTGTGAGGACCTTACCGAGAAGCTCAGCAGGGAGGTACTACAACACACAGGCGCTAGAGGAAGGCTACTGATTTCCACCTGGATAAGGGGACTCTGGATTTGCCTTCAGACCGGCCGGACTCTGCCTACCCTGTGGTCTGTACCCTGGACTGTGGACACTGAAGCCTTCAGTAAAGGTAAAGAGACTGCAACCTTGTGTCCTTGTTATTCACTGCGCCTCTCACCATCCACTATCTACACTCTGGGAAGCCCTGGGGAAACACTTCACCTGTGGGAAAGTACACCATCTAGCTGCCATAACATCACCCCAGCGGGCCCCTCACAGCAGCGTTGGTCACCCTGACCGAATACGACAGGTGGCGTCACGAACACTATCCCTTTAAAGACCTTTCCCCCATAAGAACTATTCCTTTTATTGGACTCCCCTCAAAGGGCCACGGACCGGGTCGGGCCACCGTGACATCCCCGCAGAATACTGAAGGACCCGGTACCGAGTACCCCATTGCCCTTACATGGGGGGCGCACCATTAGCATAGGGAGAGGTTGCTGCAGCTTCATCAGAAGAAGGGATATAGTTAGGGAGGGAAGATTAACCCCCAAACTGCTTGTGCTGTAGCGATTTCCACTGTCCAACACCACCTTTTTTTGCAGGGACAGTGGAGGGTATATTTTTGTGCATCAGCTCTGTAGCACAGTTATCTTGTTTATTTGTCCACACTTTTGTGTGCAGCAGTCCTTTTTATTGCTGCCATACTTGTCCTGAGATCATTGTAGGGAGATTAAAATTGTACTACAGTCCTTGTATTTTTTCATACATCTTCCAGCCACTTTCTGCCACTAACATTGTGTTGTTTTATACACTGGGCCTGAGTTTTGGTTCAGTCTCCCAAAAAAAAAAAGTGAGATTCAAATTCTCACAAAGTTTCGCGAAACCTGACTCGATCCGAAAAAAGTAAAAGTCGCTCAACTCTAGTTATAACTTAAAAAGTTAATGCATACCTTCACTTTTCTTGTACTATTAGCTCGGAGAGCCATTTACAATTCTGCTATATGTCACTGGAAATAGCTGACGAGTCTGTTACAAGACACATTTCATATAATGGGTACATCAGATTACGACAGGGCATACTATAAAATTAATATTAACCTGGGAGGGAGTGACCAGATAAGAATCCTGGGAGATTACAGCTCAGTAGTTTGCAGAAGTTTTGGTGAAAGCAATTTTTTTCACAATGTTGCTTACTTTTTCATATAAATTAATTATTTTTGTTCACTGTATAGTGTGCTCAAAGATGAACATAAGCATTAAAGGGAACCTGTCACCCCCAAAATCGAAGGTGAGCTAAGGCCACCAGCATCAGGGGCTTATCTACAGCATTCTGTAATGCTGTAGATAAGCTCCTGATGTATCCTGAAAGATGAGAAAAAGAGGTTAGATTATACTCACCCAGGGGCGGTCCCGCTGCGGTCCGGTCCGATGGGCATCGCAGTCCGGCGCCTCCTATCTTCATCAGATGACGTCCTCTTCTTGTCTTCATGCTATGGCTCTGGCAGAGGCATACTTTGTCTGCACTGTTGAGGGCAGTGTAAAGTACTGCAGTGTGCAGGCGCTGGGCCTCTCTGACCTTTCCCGGCACCTGCGTACTGCAGTACTTTGCTGTGCCCTCAACAGGGCAGACAAAGTACGCCGGAGCCGGAGCCGCAGCGTGAAGACAAGAAGAGGACGTCATCGTAAGAAGATGGGAGGCCCCAGACTGCGACGCCCATCGGACCGGACCGGGACCGCCCCTGGGTGAGTATAATATAACCTCTTTTTCTCATCTTTCAGGATACATCGGGGGCTTATCTACAGCATTACAGAATGCTGTAGATAAGCCCCTGATGCTGGTGGGCTTAGCTCACCTTTGATTTTGGGGGTGACAGTTTCCCTTTAATCTGACCACAGACTTAACATAGCTGTTAACTCAACAGTCACTCGGCTGACAGCTTTCTCCTTTGCCATCCTGTGCAGGTAAGCCAAGCTGGCATGTTATTTTCATGGAGGAAACGCAAGGAAAGAACAGGTAAAATCTCCAGATCTGACTATATTCCAAAACATTGAGTGACCATTGCCTAAGCCTACCAACAACTATATAATTCTACGGACAGCATAAATTGAGTGACTGGATACAAACACATCTGACATTTGCGTTAAATTATATAATTGCATCCCTTCTGAAATGTATTTATTTATGTATCAAATCAGTAAAACTAACATAAAAGTAGTGAGTTCACGAGAAGACATACATATAAATCTTGAAATATGTTGTACCACCTTTGTCTTGTGTAAGCAATAAGCAAATTTTTAAAAAATAAAATAAAAAAAACAATATATATATTTTACAGTCAGAACGTTTACAATAACTAAATGATCTGATTTTTTTTATTACAACAGTAATTTGAATGCGGATATATATATATTCTCTGAAATAAATATTGCTAAAAATAATATACAAGGCTCTTAGCCCTTTTCCTTTCATAATAATTTACAATAGTGTTTATGGTTTCAAACAAGCTAATTCATAATATTAATAGAATTATCATCAATGTTAGGTATTTGAAGCAATTCTGACCTTTATAAATTGTACACAGTATGACAAGTGCTTGGTATTTCAAGCACATGAGGTCTAATCTGGTTTTTATATATCTCTGTCTGAAACACGATCAGGTATGAAAATCCGAGAACCTATACAAGTGCTGCCCTTGACACCGGAGCTTCATTTAATTTACGTTGAAGGTTCCCTAAGTGTCCTTCACGATCAAGCCTTGAGTTCTTATTTTCATTGTTATTTCTTTTGATCCATTGGCTGAATACATGAATGTTTTACATCTAGATAAACCCTGAGAATTGTTTCTTGCAGATCTCTACAAGTGTACAACACATAAACACCACTTATAGTAAATATGCCCTGGTGTCATAGTGTCATCAGATTTGTTCTTCAAAAAGCGATATCCAAGCGAATTTATCAACAGAAAACAAATGAACAAATGAAATAAAAATGTGGATAAATATTTTTATATTTCACAGAAAAACAAGACATAAATCACTGTATCCCTTCATTAAATGGCAGGTCATCTCAATAGTAAATGAGTTAAAACGCGTTGTAGCCCATCCTGCCTTGGGGAGGCCCAACAATAAACAAGAAAAAGCAATACCTTGAAGCTGACATCACATCATTAGCTGACTCTTTATTTTGGCATCAATACTTTGGTCACACAATACTGACTGTGGATCCAGGTGCTTGAAAGTAAACACCCGGTGATACAAGGTAGGTCTGTTGTAGTTTGTTTGTTTCTTTGAAGTTCCAACAAAACAGTTCACCATTCCCCCCCACCAAAAGGGGGATGAGGGCAATAGAGAGTGAGAGAAAGAGGTGGCTTTTTTATTATTAATATGAAAAATCTAGAAGTCTAATAAGTGGAAGCTTCTGCAGCAGTTCAATCACACCTTGAGTGTACATGTTCTGCAGCAGAGTTGCTGAAGTACTTTCCTTATGCACAGATTGTTCTTTTTAACTAGCATACAGAAGCCACCCTCAGCCCACGCTTCTTCCGTTGCTTTCCCGAGGTTGACAGTAGGAAGGAGCAGAAATGTCAAGATTTTCAAGACGGATATGGAGGAAGGTTTGATTGGTAAGAACAGGAAGATTGGATGGGAGAAACCATTCAGCAGCAGGAAAACATGGCAATTTGGTCCATCAGAGTTAAAATTTCATTCAACACGGTTTCAACAGGTAGGAATATAGGGTCCGTGGATAGTGAGTGATTGACATCCATTGATAAAAGAGAGAAAAATAGAAAAACAACAGTAGAAAATTAGAATTTAACATCAAGAAATTATGATAAATATAGCAAAGAATGTCATATTCAATAAAATCAGAGAGAAGGAATCAGGTGGCAGGAAACAATTTTTATACAAAATGCATTTAAAGAGGACCTTTTACTAGCATGTTAAACTGCCCATATCATGGAATAGTGGCTGCATTGCCGAATAAAATGTAGCTTTTATGTTTTTAATTTTTAATCTCCATTGTGGAGAGTGGAGACATTTATACTATAATTTATGATTTTATGCTGGTTCTTCTCTGGAGGTGTGTACTTTGTCCCCAGTATGAAGCTGTCCTATCATAAGCAAGAGGTGTCGTGTAGGAAAAAAGAACATGCCCTCTTCCCAGACTTGATCTCTGCAGCTAATATGTAGCATATATTACAGTTGAGTGTGATGATATTACCAGATCTCCACTCAAGGCAGTCATTGTGGTGTAGAAGGAGAATACAGTAGAGCTGAGTGTCATTACAAACAGCCTGCAATGGGAGCTCTGTCTCACAGCTCTTCCTCTTCCCCCTCACTGATATTGTCTTGAGATTGAGATCCGGAAATATTTGTAATCCTATTCAGCTCTGTTATTTTCTCCCTCCCCGAACACTGGTTTCTTTGAGATAGAACCTAGAAATGTCTGTAACCAGACTCAACTCTCTTCTATACTACACAGTAGCTGAAGAGATAAGGGCTGAGGCTGTCGGTCATTACATCTCGCAGGAGGAAGCATGTTCTTCTGACCTTCTGGGGTGTGTTCTTTTTTCCTCCTGCAAGATGCCTCCTTCTTATGATTGGTCAATATGAAGCAAGAGACAAAGTACACGCCCCCAAGAAAAGAATTTCTGGTAGAGTCCAGTTGGACTTATAATAAATTATAACCAAAACTTTACATCGTATATCTCCGCAATGGAAATGAAAAAATAAAAACGACATGTTATTCAGCCATGCAGCAAATATTCCATGATGTGACCAGTATAACATGTTCTAATTGTTGAAAGGTCCTCTTTAAAGTGTCATCCCAATTTGAGTCTACCTGGAAGGTAAGCGATAGTCAACATGAAAATTGCTATCATCAAGAAAATTGCTAAAAACAAGAAAATAATATATAATTGGAAAATCATGGATATTCTTGACATGCATCATGATTGATAGCCATAGGTAAACAAGCAAATATTTTTATGTAACATATTCCTTTATTATTTAAATCATCTGCAAATGTCGCTAACAAATAATGGGAATTTAGCCTTTGAGGCCCACATGCAATCTGAACTGCTAAGAGGGATGTAGGAGCTTACCTGTACTATTACTCACACTGCAACATTATTATTATTATTTATTTATATAGCACCATTGATTCCATGGTGCTGTACATGAGAAGGGGTTACATCCAAATTACAGATATCGCTTACAGTAAGCAAACTAACAATGACAGACTGATACAGACGGGTCCTTCTAAATCCTAATCTTATGGCCAGAGCGGGCAGCAGTTTTTTAAAGGAATTTGTCATGTTGAAAATTTACATGTCCCATACATAAAGAGGTTGTCCAGGCTTGGGACAGACGTCTGCTTTTTGTGCTCTGTGCAAATAAGGGTGTGACTTCCCTTTTCTCTGAGCTGGAAATTATATTCATAAAGTTCCCTACGACTGGATGTCCATTAGCCGAGTCTCAGTCCTTCTCGACCCTTATTCACATTACATCACTTGACATATGGTAAGGTTTTAATACTAGAGGTTAGGACCGTTCAAAATAGGGTCACCTTGACATGGTTGGATGGCTTTTACTTTTTTTAATCAAAAATTTGTCAACTAAGTAATCTATATTATTTTCATGCACTATTGCTGTTTATTTACTGAAGGGCATTTGCTTATTTTGCTTTTATCTTGGGATTTGTCTGTTTAGTGGCCAGTGTGAACATGCGCCTACACACTGCATGGACACCAACTTATATTCCAGTTCATCACTTTAGGTTTTTGTGTTGGGACAGAAGTCTGAAGTTGCTCTATGTGACTGGAGACTGCCAGATCGTAACAGCGTATGCTGTCACTACTCCCCAGTATTTCCGGCGAAAGGGTGTTCATGTGAATGTATGTGAGCGATTTGCATACTTGGGGACACGTGCTGGCTTATTTCAATTCTTTTCTATAGAGAGAAGCTGGCACAAGTATGCAAATCACCTACATGTAGCCATTAACGGTCCAGTTGCTGGGAATAAAGCGGAATCATGACTGCGTGCAACCCACACATCATCACATAAAGTGACTGCAGACTTTTGTCCCAAGCCTGGACAAATCCTTTAACCGCAAAATAATCTGAGCAGATTTATACGTATTTTCTGTGGGAAAATATTAGAATACTAGAAAATAGTAGAAATAGTAACTTACTCATTTAAATCCTTTCTGATTTGGCGCTTAAGACTATAGTGAGCAGTGCTACTGATGATTGACAGCTATCTGTGTATGCACATTCACATAGAGAAGACTGTCAATTATTGAATAAGACAACCCACTGGACTCCTAAGCCCAGAATAAACAGAAATTTCAGTTAATAGAATTCAGCATATACTGAATCTTTTTCCAAAAATACATATCCAGTCAACTCCTCCTGTTCTTTACTCAGTATTGCACAAAAATGTTGCAACTTTTCAAAGTAATTTAAGGCAAAATTCTGGCATAACTGCTTTAATGATTCTGGGCCTTAGTGCCAGGTGTCCTACAAATTAAAGAGGTGCCCCTTTCTGATCAGCGTACTGATTGGAGAGGTTGCTTATATGAACCAGACAACCACTTTAATCACTGTATAATCAAAAGTGATGTACAGTAGCTTTCTAATACCCTTGTCATTTTCTATTACTATATTCAAGATCTCTGCTTGCTGTCATTAAGTGGATATTTTTGTGTTTGCTTCCAAAGGTTATTATGTCATGTATGCTGAATACTTCTCAGTTTTTAACCATTTCATGGCATATGGCGTACATTAAAATTCACATGTTTGATGCAAGCTCACACGACGAGCCCGCATCTTTCCTGGCAGATGGTGGTTGATTTAATTCACCATCATGTGCCTTTAACTACCACGAGTAGAGCAGAGCTCCACCCACGGCTGCTAACCTGTTAAATGCAACTGCCAATCTCTGACAGAGGAATTTAAAATGCGCCAGAAGGGGGTGCATCATGCCACATGCCCATTAGCACGCTTCATGCGTGTCATGACTATTCTCCTGTGAAAGCCAGCCTGTGGTTGGCATTCATAGGAGATTATGATTTTCATTATACATAGAAGTACTGATGTATTGATATGTATAGCACAAGCGATCAGACGAAAGAAGCTTCAAGTCCTCTAAGGAGACTATTAAATACAGTGAAAACCTACATGTTTTTAAAAATATGGAAAAAAAAACGAAAGTTCAAATCGCCCCCAATACAAATAAAACAAATGAAACCCGCCCCCACATATTTGATATCTCTGCATTCATAAAAGTCCTATTTATCAAAATATAACGTATATTTGTCTGATCGGTATATGAGAAAAAAAATGAGAAAAAAAATAGAAATGCCAGATTTACGTTTTTAACTGCCACAACATTGCAATTAAGAGATGATCAAAACATAGTATCTACTGTATTTTCCGGCATATGCCGGAATGGGTGTATAAGATGACCCCCAACTTTGTCAGTTAAAATATAAAATCTTTTCAAAAATCGGGGGTTGTCTTATACGCTGGGTGTCATCTTATAGGGTGGGTGCAAAGCAATCTGTGGTCGCCACATATTGTGGGGGAAGCGGTCCTGATGATGAGGTGAGGGGGCGCCTCACCGGGAAGGTGTAAGTGAAGAAAACTGCAGGCGTCCGGGATGCCCGGGGTATGGAAAAAAGAGAGAGCGCGGCGCTGTGCCCAGAAAAACACGCCTCTTTCACCCGTCTGGCCCGCCCTTGTATCATATCACCTCCTTCTCTGCCTCTCAGATCTCGCACATGCGCGCCTGCACTGCTTCGCTGCAGTCCTGGGGTAAATGTTTGGCTTTTGGAAGGGGAGGAAAAACAAAAATGAAAAAAACAGAACATGCCCCATGAAGGGGTTAACATAACTGCAGAAAAATATAATCGTTCTTCCCTGTACACCTGCTGTCTGCCTTGGTCTCCACAAGTGGGAATTACAAGAAATAAAGTGTTTAAACTGTGTCTAGGAAAATTCGAGCATCTACATAAATGACTCTGACAATTACATCTAACACTATCAAGAAAGACAAATGTGACTTTTACACTCTATAAATAAGGCTGGTGTGAAGAGGTTTATGCTGTGAGATGTCTTTGTCCTCTAGCTGTCAATAGACTGAAAACATTTCAAGGAAATTCTGTCATTGGGATAAAAAGGAAAGAAAATCAAATGTGAACTAGAGATGTGAAATGATTGCTCGCTGGGAAAAAACATCTAAACCAAACAATCAAGAAGTATTTCTGAAGATAAGAATAAAAAGATATTGATGTGAGTCAAGCGCAAGCATTAATCTCCAAGCACATGAATATTGCTTGCTGCACCACACGCACGGCAGACAGACAGACATAACCTTGGTCAACATATCTGCCAGAGCTCAAGAAAACATTATGTAGTGGCTTCTGACTTCATAATATCGTCAGAACAACACTTCACATACAGCCCTCCAACGGAATATATCAGTAGCAGAAACTCAACAGAATCATGACAAGCTAGTGTCCTTTCTGTGACACGCTACAGTGTCCTTTCTGTGAAGCAGTACAGTGTCCTTTCTGTGACGCGCTACAGTGTCCTTTCTGTGAAGCGTTACAGTGTCCGTTTTGTGACACACTACAGTGTCCTTATTGTGAAGCGCTATAGTGTCGTTTCTGTGACGCGCTATAATGTCCGTTCTGTGACACAGTACAGTGTCCTTTCTGTGACAAGCTACAGTGTCCTTTCTGTGACATGCTACAGTTTCCTTTCTGTGACACTACAGTGTCCTTTCTGTGACATGCTACAGTTTCCTTTCTGTGACACACTACAGTTTCCTTTCTGTGACACTACAGTGTCCTTTCTGTGACATGCTACAGTGTCCTTTCTGTGACATGCTACAGTTTCCTTTCTGTGACACTACAGTGTTCTTTCTGTGACATGCTACAGTTTCCTTTCTGTGACACTACAGTGTTCTTTCTGTGGCGCGCTACAGTGTCCTTTCTGTGACATGCTATATTGTCTTTTATGTGACATGCTAGTGTCCTTTCTGTGACAAGCTAGTGTACTTTCTGTGACACGCTACAGTGTCATTTCTATGACAAGCTACAGTGTCCTTTCTATGACAATCTACAGTTTTTTTTCTGTGACACACTACAGTGTCCTTTCCGTGACGAGCTACAGTGTCCTTTCTGTGACACGCTACAGTGTCCTTACTGCGACAAGAAACAGTGTACTTTCTGTGACACGCTACAGTGTCCTTTCTGTGACAATTTGTTTTGTACAGGAAATATGTCACAAGGCTTTTGTTACCCAATCTGAAAGCAGGGGGAAACCCATAAGAAAGCTCTGTTCACAGGAAATGTGAATGATACAGCTTCCCCATACAGATGTTGGCAAGCGTCAAAGCAAAAGTAGTTGGTAAGGTTCATAGCAACAGCCATTAATAAGTCCCATAGCAACAGCCATTTGGTAAGCTTCAAACTAACAGTAGTTGGCACAGTCCATAGAAACAGCCATTGATAACTTGAAAGCAACAGTGGTTAGTAAAGTCTATAGAAACAGACATTGGTAAGCCTCATAGCAACAGCCTTTGGTAAGCCCCATAGTAACAGCCATGGGTTAGTTCTTTAGCAACGGCCATTAGTAAGCCCCATCAGCCATTGGGTAAGCTTTGTAGCTACAGAGATGAACAGTTGACATAGATAGTTGCTCTGGCATTCTTAACCACACATGGTGGTAACTGAAGCTCATCAGGACCAGGCAATGAAAGAGTTTTCATGCAAAGGTTAAGATCTACATTCTCACTTGACCTAAAATAGCCATTCCTTGTCTGAACATTTTCCCATAATAGCTGACCATGTAAAACATGAATGGCTCAGCGTCTACCAAAGCAAAATATATTTATATTCAGTGATTATCCTCTCCAAAATTAAAAGGGGGTCTCAAGCAGCAGACCCACCTATTACACATCTAAATGCACTGATAGGGCTTTTGAATGAAGCTGCCTTAATGAGAGAACTCATTAAACCTTAGTTACCCAACGTGGAATCGTTCTTCATGTCAAGTGTATAGTATATGGGATCAAGTACCCTTGTCTTTACGAGGCCAGGAAAAATGTATATGCCCATGTAAGAGCTGGTAATTTCCTTAATTTTAATTTAGAAAGTGAGGCAGACGTTCACAGATCATAATATAGTTGCACTTGCCGTGCATTCCTGATTCCGGCCATAAGTTACCAGTCATGCACTATTTGTGGGTTTCCCTAATGACGGTGGACTGCCAGACGGCATCTATTTATTTGTCTGATTCTTGAGAAACTATCGTGACACATAGAAGGGGAATGATTAAGCAAAGACATTTTACCTTAATAGGTTTTTCATCAAAACACAATAATGTAATTGGTTATGCTTTATCGCTGGATATCCGTCAATGATCTAGTTAGAGCGGCTTCATTATATTCTCCTCTGTTGCAGATGGGACCAGATGTGAATGTGGGAAGCCTATACTCTGCTTAGGGTATGGAGACAGCACAGCGAGCAGGACACGGAGCAGATGAATTCATCGCTTTCAGTATTACCATAAAGAAGTGTAGCCTATGGCATTAACCCGTGAGGCGCCAATCCTGGATACTTTACATAGCAGTTCTGCATGCCTGTTGACAAATGGGTCATTTACATTTCACACAAGTGTGACACCGCTCATCTCATTTCTGATATGTGCTCTATAGTATGAGCTCGGCGGCTCCTGAGGTCGAGTCTATGACATTGCTGGGTGCGTATCAGCCCCAATGGAAGTTCGGCGCTTGTCTATACAAAATAAAAACCTGCTGCTTGTAATGAAAACATTCACAGCGTCAAGTCCCAGTGCTATGTGCTCAACCTACATTAACATTGAGGTTCTTCATAAGGTTGGCATGAGTGGCTGTAAAAACAAATTGATGTAGGATGCTGCAATTTATCTGAAGGGCACAGTGGTTATAAAGGTTGGGTATTCACAGATAAATAAATAGACACCGCAGACTACAATCCACGTCTGAGCAATCCTTCATCCATCCTCCCGTTAGACATGCATTCAGCCCGTTATCAAAGTGCTTATCACAACCGGAACAGCTAATGGAAACACACTTCTCTACAAAATATTGCTTTTTTTTTTTACCTGTGTAAATTTCACAACAGGTTAAGCCAATAACCTTCACATGTTCTTACCTCCATACTATATAAAAGACTGAATGTATGTATCACACTGACGCATGGACTCACCATCTTTACAGACTGTTCCCACCAAACAGGTGCTGCCTTCTAGTAGATAGCCATCCGGACAACTAGTACAGTTCCTGTCTCCGGGCCCAGAACATGATAAACAGCTGCCGTCACATCTGTAATACATCAGTAACATGTTCCATGTAACCTACAGCAGTTATTAAAAGTGCCTGTATATGACAAGCTGGCGCCGGAAAATAATACTTAAAGGGAACCTGTCATGTTGATGCAGGCAGCATATAATAGAACGGAAACAGCTATGTAGATTGCTATACATTTTTGTGGGAAAAGTTTCAGTAAAAAGTGCATGTCATTCATTGAAATCTCTGGTGTTTGTATGCCTATGAGTCCCGTGGGCGGTCTTTTTCAGCAACTGAATGACTGTGCATGCAGAGATAGCTGTCAATCATAGAGTAGGACCGCCCACTGGACTCATACAGGTGCAGCAGCTCAGCCCTGTTAAAAAAGGTATTCTCATCTCTAAGCCCCTATCCCAATATGCAGTATGTGTAGTAATAACATTAGCAAATACCGCCAATGAGAAATTTAGTGTAGTTTTTCTGATTCGCTATATCTCTTTCTTCATGCGCAGGCATTGCAGGATCTTAGGTATCCATGGTTACAACCACTGATATAGTGATAGCTAGCTACCTGCTAGTGGTCATAACCATGGATACCTAAGGTCTTGCAATGCCTGCACATGAGGAAAGAGACATAGCAAATCAGAAGATACTACATTTCTAATTGAAGGTATTTGCTAATATTATTATTACACCTACTACAAATTGGGATAGGATCTTGTAGATGGGAATATCCATTTAAATCAATGCGGCTACGCTGCAATACCAAACACAGCATATGGACAAGAGTGGCACTGTGTCTGGAAAATAAAGCAGCCATGTTTTCTAATTTCATACAGCTTACAGAATGGTATAGATTTAAAGGGTGAAAATATCTAGAGTACTGCACTTACATCCCTGTACAGCAATATAAGCCATTTATAGAATGCATTGGCATTAATTTTCTATTCATATAATTTCCAGCTAGTTTTAAAATAAATTGGTATATTATATGAATGACTCGGGTACTGAGTATGCATTTCTAAAATTGGAATTTTTTCGATTTTTTTTGTTGACACATAAATCATCTGATATTCAGTAACTACAGTAGGTATACAAGTACATTTCTTCATTGGCATGCTGGCGAGAGCGGCCAGTGACTTACACAGAAGGCGGCAGATTAGGACTTTTCGGCTTCAGGTTAGTATTGAGGACCTCTGATGGAGCAGATAGTATATCTTTGAGTCGGAAGCTGAATGTGTTGACACTTTTTACACCTCGTCAAGAATGATCCCACTCTAATAACACGTATTGCATCTCCATTAATCCCATTTGGAATGAGAACGCAGTCACTGGCCACATATCCTTCCCCTATGAGCAGCACAGCTGCTCTCATTTTCCGCTATAAAATCATGTGTCCATCCTGACTATCAGCACTGAAGCCTTCTGACGCTATGTAATGGGCATTAATGTGCGGAATTGAAAGCAGAATTCCCCGCTTGCACTTCATGTAATTAGCTGTGACAGCCTCTCGCTGTTTTAATCTGATGTGTAAGGGGGCTGAGGGGTTTCATTAGACTGGGAAATTTACAGTAATCACCACATTTTTCGATCATACATTAAGAAAATCCCCCGCCATAGCTGTCACTTCCAAACACCGAGCCTTGGGTCTGCTGCTTGTTATTCTGCAGCACAAACACTACAAGTCGCTGCTACTTTAACCAGTCACATCACAAGTAGGCTTATTTATTTTCTTCATTTCATAGAGAATATCAGTATGCGTATCCCCTCCCAGGAGATACAACTAAAAGAAGCTATGCCCCCTTCCCCCACCCATCGGTGAATAATGACATCTTCATCCTAACACAGCAGCTCTCCAAATTATCCATTTATGTTCTTTTACAGCAGGAGAATCCAATATGCTGCATGCGTCCATGTGTTGGAAAACAGGAACACACATTCCAGTTTTTAGATCGTTCTAGTCTTAGTATCCATCTCAGAGGTGTTCTGGTTTAAATAAAGGGATGAAATGAAAGTGACACAACTTTCTCATTTACTTTTGTGCTTCAATTCCGCACCATTTCAAGGCTTAAAGCTATGTTGAATTGAGGTAGGTTCAATTGAGAATGAAAATCGATCACATAAGTGATACCTACAATGCCTGACAAGCCCCACTGATTACAATGCCTGACAAGCCCCACTGATTACAATGCCTGACAAGCCACCATCAAGTCCCAAAATGGTGTCCATAGTTTTGAAAGTAAAAATAGCTCTGTTTGCCGTGCTGTGCTCTTCTTGCAGCATATAAGACAGAATTTGCTACTTTTGCTCCAAGCATCTACCGCAAATGTGAACAGGACCCTCGTTGGCCATCAGTGGATCATTCATCCGACAGCCATCTCAGCTGACTCTCCCATGCAGAGGAGTGCTAGTTTGGCCGAGTGCTCCGTGTCATTGTTCTCCTGGCTGCTTATCTCCGGGAGAACAGTGCGATCAGCAGTCCGGAATCAGACATGCAGGTTAGACATCTCTCCTGCCCGTGAGTCGGTCAGCATCCCTCTACATATTAGATCATCGTCAGAACCCTTCAATATCAGCAGGCTCGGCCGACATTAGTGTATAATGTATGGGGTCTTTAGACCAGCTCTCAGCATCCTAATAATGCATTTAGATATGACGATTTTGGTCCATATAGTTAATAAGTCGATCTGCCCTCATTTACTGGCCTGTTTTAACATGGATGATGAATAATGACAGCGATAGCATGATCCCTAATATAATTGTTCTCTCCCCGTACAGTAGCATGCTATCGGCAGCAGATCGCCCAGCGTGCTGCTTAGAACAAAGCTGTATGTGGACAGAACAATTGTATTTGGGATCATTCTGTCGCTATCATTGCTCATCACCTGTATAAAACAGCCATTAAACGTGCGCAGAACAACTTGTTATATAGGTTGCTACAAGCTTAGATGAGGCACATCTAAATGCACCATGAATTTGCTACACGTAAGTGTCTGCAGTCCAGACTGTTGAGATTACAATTTTGCCAACATAAATGATCCAATGGACCTATGCATGAGCGTTTGGCTTGTTCGTTGGGTGATCGGTGGCATATATACACGAGCTGATACTCGCAAATGAGAGTTGACTTGTCCGAAAGGACCATAAGGCTATGTTCACATCTCCTTTTTTGCTTCCATCGGAAAAAAACTTTCAGTATTCCCAATGTATACCTCCAATTGGATTTGAAACTGGCCATAGACTCCCTATGTAAGAAAAATATCGCCACTCATCATTTATGTATCATATGTGCAGTTTTGCTCATATGTGGGAAATTACTAAAAAGGGCTGAAAATTCACTACAAGATGAGCATGTATTCTGGTTATATCATATTATAGATATTCTGCAGCTGCATATTCTGTGATATTTCAGGAATGTTTTTCTCTCCGGACTATTTATAGTTGTATATGTTCACTACGCCTTCTGTATCATGTTCTATACATTATTAATGTCACACTTCTAGTTATTAGATCATTATTGCCTGAGGACATACACTAATGCCGCAATCTAATACTGATGTATTGCATTCTAACATCTCACCCTCCAAACAGATTTTCTTCTTCTTAAAGGCACATTCCTGTACATCAGTACTGCTTACCTTTTACAGGTTTTAAACCCATTTGCTTTGGGGGGAGCCATATAAAACTGGGAACCACATGATATGACGCAACGTCCATCTTCAAAGAACATTTCTTTTGCACAATTTAAACAATTATCTATTCCAGGACCTAGATAAATAAGATATAAGCAAAATATGTAGATTTACATACAATATCCTTACCTATTTTACCTACTTATGAAAGGTTTAGAATTGACTAGTACGCACATATGATATAGGCAATAATCAGGTCTGCTGAACCAATAATCCACTGGAACTCCAAGTCCTGACCATGGCTCTCCTGACCTAAACTCCACAATCACACAGGCATGTAAGAGGCTGTGGAGTTCAGGTCAGGAGACCCATTGTTGGACTGGATCTATCTGTCCATACTCGAGAAGTGAACGTAAGACATGTGAAAGGTTAGGACATTCCTAGTCTAAATTATAATGTACGGTAGTGTAACTAGAGTGATGTGGAGTTGGGGAATCTGTAAGAGGATCAATCTTCCTAAGCCATCTATATCAACATGTAGGTCATAGGAAGATGAAGAAAATGATTCCTTGATAGCTGCGATCTAATATATTATTCCAGAGAAATCCAAGTTTTACTTCTATGTAAATTAGCTGTTAAGATCTATGGACTGGACGCTGATAATAAGAATAATCTCTAGAGGCAGATTCTCATACAGATCAGTGTCTGGCCACAAGATCCTGAACAGCTCATTTACATATAAGAAAAACATGGATTTCTCTAGAAAAATACATCAGATTTCAGATATCAAGGTATGATATGGTATTGGTATATGGTATTGAATTCAGCTTCCTATGACCTACATGCCCATATAAATGGATTAGGAACGTTCATCGGACTGACAGATTCCCTTTAACTATGGGAGAGTTGTGAGAGCATCAGCATTATGAGGAAATTTTTCATGGAAGGAGGGGCAAAACTTGACACGCATGCTATACAGAGATTTTTGTTGATGCATTTGCCTGTCCTATATAAAAAAACTAAACAAGCCCCATAAAAACAGGAGTATGCTACTTTTTTAATGAAAAAATAAGGCTTACAAATATGCACAAAAATTGTAAAAAAAAACAACAACCTTTGAAATCTCCCTTCCAGATATTAAATAGAATAAAAGGTATATTACAATCAAAATGTTCTTGGGATACACAATGTAAATGTAAATTTAGGTCCTTGTTTTATGTAATTCAATTGACATTCGGATTTATTTTGGTTCTATGAGAATATGATAATTATTATATAAGTTAATGAGAAAAATTATTTATATATACAGTTATATGAAAAAGTTTGGGCACCCCTATTAATCTTAAGCTTAATGTTTTATAAAAATTGTTTTTTTTGCAACAGCTATTTCAGTTTCATATATCTAATAACTGTCGGACACAGTAATGTTTCTGCCTTGAAATGAGGTTTATTGTACTAACAGAAAATGTGCAATCTGCATTCAAACAAAATTTGACAGGTGCATAAGTATGGGCACCTCACCAGAAAAGTGACATTAATATTTAGTAGATCCTCCTTTTGCAAAAATAACAGCCTCTAGTCGCTTCCTGTAGCTTTTAATGAGTTCCTGGATCCTGGATGAAGGTATTTTTGACCATTCCTCTTTACAAAACAATTCCAGTTCAGTTAAGTTTGATGGTTGCCGAGCATGGACAGGCCTCTTCAAATGATCCCACAGATGTTCAATGATATTCAGGACTGGGATGGCCATTCCAGAACAGTGTAATTGTTCCTCTGCATGAATGCCTGAGTAGATTTGGAGCGGTGTTTTGGATCATTGTCTTGCTGAAAGATCCATACCCTGCGTAACTTCAACTTTGTCACTGAATCATGAACATTATTGTCAAGAATCTGCTTATACTGAGAGGAATCCATGCGTCCCTCAACTTTAACAAGATTCCCGGTGCCGGCATTGGCCACACAGCCCCAAAGCATGATGGAACCTCCACCAAATTTTACTGTGGGTAGCAAGTGTTTTTCTTGGAATGCTGTGTTTTTTTGCCGCCATGCATAACGCCTTTTTGTATGACCAAACAACTCAATCTTGGTTTCATCAGTCCACAGGACCTTCTTCCAAAAAGAAATTGGCTTCTCCAAATGTGCTTTTGAATACCTCAGCCGACTCTGTTTGTGGCGTGCTTGCAAAAACGGCTTCTTTCGCATCACTCTCCCATACAGCTTCTCCTTGTGCAAAGTGCGTTGTATAGTTGACCGATGCACAGTGGCACCATCTGCAGCAAGTTGATGCTGCAGCTCTCCGGAGGTGGTCTGAGGATTGTCCTTGACTGATCTCACCATTCTTCTTCTCTGCCTTTCTGATGTTTTTCTTGGCCTGCCACTTCTGGCCTTAACAAGAACTGTACCTGTGTTCTTCCATTTCCTTACTATGTTCCTCACAGTGGAAATTGACAGGTTAAATCTCTGAGACAGCTTTTTGTATCCTTCCCCTGAACAACTATGTTGAATAATCTTTGTTTTCAGATCATTTGACAGTTGTTTTGAGGAGCCCATGATGCCACTCTTCAGAGGAGATTCAAACAGGAGAACAACTTGCAAGTGGCCACTTTAAGTAGCTTTTCTCATGATTGCATACACCTGGCTATGAAGTTCAAAGCTCAATGAGGTTACAAAACCAAAAAAAGTGCTTTAGTAAGTCAGTAAAAAATAGGTAGGAGTATTTAAAACAAGAAAATGATAAGGGTGCCCATACTTATGCACCTGTCAAATTTTGTTTGAATGCAGATTGCACATTTTCTGTTAGTACAATAAACCTCATTTCAAGGCAGAAACATTACTGTGTCCAACAGTTATTAGATATATGAAACTGAAATAGCTGTTGCAAAAAAAACAATTTTTATAAAACATTAAGCTTAAGATTAATAGGGGTGCCCAAACTTTTTCATATAACTGTATATACAGTAAATATATGTGTGTAATAAGATGTACTTTACCTGAGCATGTGGCACAGGATCTGTGACACGGGTCACACTCCTTCTTCATGATGCTGTAGTATTTCCCTTCATCACAACTGATGAGACACCGGGATCCCTGTAAACTAGAGAACAAACATCTCTCAAGGACAGATAAATCAGCACAGTAAGCAGTTTTTTTCTTGGAGCCTTAAACCAGTTTCTTTGGTTTATGATCTCATTTACTCCATATGGTTTGCTGCGTGTCTTCGATTCTGACTCTCTAAATTTTACTTAATCTTATATGTAAACCAGAAGTGAATATTTTTCAATGAGCCTTAATCCATAGGAAAACCGACTTTCGGCCCACAGAGAAGACACTGTATGATTCTGAAAGTGAGAGTGTGGGACATTGGATGAAAATAGAGCAGAGAATCAGGAATGATGCCAAATAATCAGCTAAAATAAACAAAAAAACAGTCATTCGAGTGAAGGCTTGTCCGCATTTAGACACAATAATTCTTACTTAAATACATGTAGTTGGGGATAAAAATAATTTGTACAATTTTGGGGCCTTTACTCTTTCATCCGCAATCACTGTTTGGTTGCAGCGGTCACATGACATAACAATGATACCCAGCGCTAAAATTGCTGGAATGGTGCTGGAGGTGAGCATAAGCTTCTCTTATCATTCTAGGGGTTTCAGACATTTAAGAAGGGGTTGTCCAAGTAGTGAATAATCATTTTAAAGAAGTTGGATGATATTAGGAAAAATAGGCTGCTTTTTTATAGAGACTATGTAATTTTTGGCCACGGGCGGTATCATTCACATGGCTGTGTTTAAATACCTACATAAAAAATGGTAGCGGTGTCACAAGTGTTTTGCATCAGTGCCCCAGCAGTGTGTCTGTTTTTACCACCAGTGTTTTTGGATCAGTGTGTCATCAATGGTCATCCATGTGTCCATTTTTGCCATCCGTATCTGATTACTGTTTTTCACAGATGGATAAAGAAATAAATAAATCAGAAAGCTTCTCCTATACTGTGCAATATTAACCACAGACAGCATACGGATGCCATTAATGCCTGTATGTTTTTCACGAACCTATAGATTTGTATTGGCCCTTGTCACCCTTGCTATCGGAAAAAAACGAACATGTCTACATGTGTGTATGGACGCTCGGTCTGTGAAAAACACGGCCGCTGCAATAAAAAAAAACCCTAGAGTGGTGCTTTAAATGGACTGTCAGCATATAATGACTGTTCAAGCTAAGTACAGGGGCCCAGTGCATCATGGCGGGGCCAATACTTTCCACACCTTCCCACCTGCTTGTTTTCCGCATCTAATACAAGTTGGGGAAAATCCGCACATAAAACTCAACGTACCTACAAAAGAAAATTACATGTTGCGGATTTCAATTACTTATCGCAGGTCAGTTTAAGCTGCGCAAAAAAAAGGCACAGTGGGCGTGAGATTTATATAAATTCCATCCACTTTGCAGGAACTATAATATGCTGCGTTTTTGATGCAGCAAAAACTCAACGTGGGCACACAGCCTAAGGCCCCCTTCACACGTCTATTTTTTATTTCTGTATGCGGCCCGTGTTTTAACGACAGCAAAAATGGGCATACGCACACCCATTGTATTCAATGGTGTTGCGCACATGTCAGGTTTTTCACACGGACACACAGACATGTCCTTTTTTTGTGCAGCACAGACAAAATGCATGCGGCACATGTGCACACTGATGACACACGGATGACATCCATGTGTCATCAGTGTGATACATACCGGCGCCTGAGAAAAGCTGTACAGTCTGCACTTTTCCCAAGCGCCGGGTGCTGAAGGCAGCTCTCGTTATTAACGCCTGGTCTCCCTGAGATTAGTGTGACCAGGCGACAATGATGGAAGTTGTATTCAGCACCCGCTGTGAACATCATGTCTAACATTAAGAATTAAATTAAAAAAGATATTGGATTCTTTTATCACCTGGACTGGATGCTGTTCCTTTTACTTTGAAGACTGTTTATTTCCAATTGGGTCGTTGGACTGGAGCGTGCATCCCACTATTGATGTGCTGTCGACTGCCTTCCTTTTTTATCATTAAATTAAAAAAATTGGCGTGGGCTCCCGCATAATTTTGATAACTGATCGCTGTGGGCTGATAATAATTTGGAAAAGGGGACAATATCCTAAAAGGTTCCCAGGCTATTAATAACAGCTCACAGCTGTTTGCTTAGCCTTTACTGGTTAGTTTACAGGAGACCCCAGAAAAAATGAAGTAGGGTAACTCCTATATATTCTAATTAGCAAAGGCTAAACAGATTGCAGTGGGTTGATATTAAAAGCCGGCAAAGGGGCCATGGATATTGGCCCCCTCCCAGGCTTCCAACATCAGGCGTCAGCTATGTCAGAAATGGCATCCATAAGATGTGCCAAATCTGGCATTTCCCACTTGCCCTGATGCATATCTTTAATACCTAACACTCTTTAATTTCTTTTCTGCATTTCATTTCATACATCTCACACTGACATCACACGGACACCACACAGACGTGACACATGGACGCAGACAGCAAACGGATACACGGATGTCACATGGATATCACATACCTACACACGGATGGCGCACAAACACGGACGTCACCAGTACTGTTTTTTCCAGTACAGGAATCACCAAGACGTGTGAAGGAGGCAGTCAGATGGCCGTATAAAGCATACCAAGATCTGATCGCAATGCTCAGACTGGCTTTTGAGTTTCCTCTGGGATGTGTGCTTAAAAATTGAGAGGCATATGCATGGTCTGTCTGTGTGACGTCTGATTTCTTTTCTCTATCCCATAGACTTGCATTGCCGAGTCTCACCCGATATAAGCAGTCTATCACAGCATGCGATTTTTTCCTCCGTCTGATTACATCGCAGATCAGCACTGACTCCTTTAATAATATTGGTCAGAGTGCAATGCAATGTTTTCTTACATTGCACCCATTAGGTGAATTAGGATGCGTGCGGTTTTTTCATTCTGTTTTTGAATACGTTTTTCTTACATGCGTGTTTATTGTGTTTTCTTGTCTCTTGTTGATATGTTATGTGTTCAATAAAGCTGTTTTGTTTTTGATACTTTCTGGTATTTGGCTTTGCCAAAACTTCATGTGCGGATTACATGTTTTTAGTGCAATGCGGAAACGCTCTAAAAAAGCATGTGCAATTTTTACCTGCAGATTTTCCGCATCTAAGACAATTCTATTGCAAAGACTTGCATGTAAGACTCAACTCTATAGGGAAAATGGGCTTATAAAGCTCAGCGTACAAACAAGAGAAATTGACATGTTGCAGATTTGAAAACACACACCGTAAGTCAGATTGCATTGAGTAAAAAAAATATCACAGTGGGCTTGAGATATCTATAAATCCCATCCACTTTGCTGGAACTATAAGACATTTTGATGCAGCAAAAAATATGCAATGTCAAAAACTTATCGTGTGCACAGACGCAGCCAGACGACCGTAAAAGTCAGAAGGAGATCGGACCCCAAGGCTCGGACTAGACATGGTCCTCCTGACCAGAGCTTGACAGCTGCATAGAAATACATGAAGCTGTTACGCTCTGGTTGGGAGAGCCGTGTCCAGTCCGAGCACTGTGGTCCGATCTCCGTCCGATTTATACACCCTGGTAAAATATCTGCTCCCTCCCCATTTGTGAGTTTAGCAGAACATACATCTAATATTTATGAGACGCTTCTGTTTTATTGACGGAATCTACATGACATTTAATGTAACAGCCTGAGCTTAAAGATCTTACGAGTCATCTGAGGTTGGGAAGCGTGTACTCAGCGGCACATCGCATTAGGATTTCATCACTGCCCTGAGTCTCTTTAAGCATTTATGTTACTATAGAAATTTCACACCTCCTGCTTCACTGAGCTCTTTCATTCACTGCAAAATTTTACGACACAAAGAGTGGGACACAATCAGGACCTCCGACACCGCTGATGGTAATATGACTTTGATGT
This sequence comes from Ranitomeya variabilis, assembly GCF_051348905.1. Lineage (NCBI taxonomy): Eukaryota > Metazoa > Chordata > Amphibia > Anura > Dendrobatidae > Ranitomeya > Ranitomeya variabilis. Next base: position 377,337,229 of record NC_135232.1, read on the forward strand.
GTGGCTCTGTGGTTAGCTACAGTAATGTAATGATTTCATACCTCAGGCCATGTCTGCATTCCGTACAATTGTCAGCAGAAGTGCACGTCTTACAGTTCTCGTGGCATTTTCGACAGAGGTTTTTATCTGTAAAGGATATTGTGCATTAAATATTTGGCATGTAACAACACAACAATTAAAGGCATAGATGGGATTCTCATCTGAATGTTGGTCCAGTCCGATCACCACTTGGGCTCAGGAAGGGAATTTTTCCATTTTAATGCCTCTGGATCAATAAGGAGATGCACATTTCTAGAATAAGGCCTGGGTCACAGTACCGTAGAATATGGGTGAGTGCGAGAAAACATCGCATAGCACTCGGACCAGTGTTAATCTATGGGGCATCTCACATCACCGTATTTTTTCTCAGGCGTATTCAGAGTGCGTGTAAAATCGCAGAATACTATGATTGTACGTGTATATCGTCCAAGACTCGTCAATGCAAGTCTATGGATGCGAGAAAAATTCGGACGCCACAAGGACCATTTGTCTAGCTTGCGACAAATACGCACACATTTTCCTCAATTCCGCCCATTGAGCAATTTAATTCAATGGGGAAAATCAGTGAGAGATGTAAAGCCATGCACATGTCATACAGATGTCATGCGGATATATGGGTGGGAGAAAATCGCATCATCGCATTGCAAACGCGTTACACACGGATGACCATATGGAGAACACTTGTGCGACTCTCTGCAGGGAGAAGCGGACCTATTTTCCATACGTTTGGTATGATGCTGGCCTTAACCCTTCCCTCTCCTTTATCCTTTCCCTTGTATTTAAAAAATGCCAATACCACCTATGTAAATCTGTACACTGGATTAACCAATGAATATCAGAATTCTCAACTGGAACCTGACAGCTGCAACCTGCTGCCCAATCCATAGCACGCATATATCACACACAAGCTGCACTATTTCAGCCAGGTGTACTTGTGTCAGAAATGCTGTGCCACCGGGGACCGAGACACAGAACACTAGTCGGACAGGCAGGTCTATCAGCGGCTTATCCCCACCTGCTCCCCTGCTTGGGTGACAGGTTCCCAGGGTGCATGTATGGGATGGGACTTGTCATTCCTGCAGAGCTGTGGGAAGAAGCAACCAGGGACCCACCTGTCCAACTAGCAAGGTTGCCAACTTGATTTTTCTTTTCTGAACAGTTTTTAAAAAAATCACGGAGAGATAATATTTTTATGGACACGTTGTAAAACCATTATAAATCACTACAGCGCTACCTAATGGAACATTGCAGGGCATAAAATGATATATCTGAGAGCAATGCAAGAGATTGATGGCAAACATTTCAATGTCATCCTTGATATGGCTTTAGGGAATAAGCAAATTAGCAAGGAATAATGTGTGATAAATGACCATGACTACTGGATGATTGATCAGAATGCACCTGCTACTGCAGCTTACCTTAGATATTTGGTTTTAGGGTTTATTGTTGACTTTTATAAGACTTTTATTTATATCTTGGAAAATAAATAATAAAGTAGCAGCAGTACACAATGATTTGACATTAAATTTCAGCTAGTATTGTTCAGTGGCATTTTCAAGCTATAAGCAACCTCATGACACCTTATGAAGAGTTGGGCATAGTGTGGCATAGGTCACACTTGAAGGAACCAGACTTATGACTTTTGTTTTTTACAGGATTTGTGACCATTTGATTTTGCAATGGATTGAACTGACCCATAATGGGTCTGTCACACTTCCGCCTTCATTTTTTTTCAGCATAGTAGACTATTTTGTAGTTTACTTCCAACAAAAAACAATGAAATCACTAGAGACTTAACCCATGACTTGTATGAAATATATGCAATCCACGATGTGCTACAAGGAAAGATTGTATACATACTTGTATACAGTATTATAATCTACTAAGTTACCAACCTCCAAATAAATTGGTTACTTATTCTTATATACATGTATTTGGGGCTAAACAAAATTCATTTTTTGCAATTGGGTTTCATTAAAAATGTTGCACCTGCTGCCTCTCTTGCTTCTCTGCACATTCAGCTTTGATGTGGTCTGTGCTTGTAAATAAGTTGAGAGAAGATCAGACAAAGACATTTAATACATTTCCAAACGCTCTCATTAGACCAGATCACTGATAGATTCTCACATAACTCAAGTCAGCAGCCAGAAATAACGTAAGGCCGGGATCACACATATGCCAGATACGGCCGAGTCTCGCAGGTGAAAACCCAGCTCTGGCACCGGCACTCCAGTGCGGAGCGTGCAGCCAGAGCTGGGTTTTCACCTGCGAGACTCGGCCGTATCTCGCATATGTGTGATCCCGGCCTAATACAGAGGCTAAAAAATTGCAATATTTTTGTTGAAATCCAATTGGAAATATATTCAATTAAGAAAAAAAAATACAAGGACGTGTTGTTTTCATGTAAATAGCTATTCTACAAAAAATAAAATTGACTCAGGGGTTAATAGGTACAGGGTAACATAAAGAAACCCCCTATAAAAACGTATTTTATTAGGTATGCATTTAAACCATTGGACTACCCAAAATGTGTATAAATACAGGCAGAAACGTAGGGCTAGGTATCCCTGACTTCTGTCCTTAATACCTGATCCTGCCTAGCCTCGGAGGTTGGCACCCTAATATGTAGTGATAATGCTGCCCCCGGGGCTCGACGGCTGCCCCTAATGTGCCCAAAGTAACCCTGACAGCTTAGATCAGTAAAGAATGTATGTTATATAACACCATGCACACTGAGGTTCACAGTACAAAAGGATAAATATAACCAGATAGTACAAGTAAAGGGTTAAAATGAGAGACAAATATAATCAGATAGTACAAAAACAGGGCAGAGTAGGGCAAGAAAAAAGATAAATACTGATCAGAGCATATCCTTAGAAACTGCCTCGGTGCCACGTTTCACCAAATAGTTAATCAGGAGGGCGATATAAAGTCATGGCAGCAGGATGCCCAATATGATATGGCTGACTAAAGGAAAATGTTTAAATAGTCCACCTTTACTCTTTAGACACTCCCACAGAAATGATTGATAGACCCTAAGTGTGATAATGGGTATTGAATGTGCCAGACCTGTCTACATATATATATATATTGCACATGCCCCTATATTGCGTATGCGCCTGCCTTTGCCAATCCCCTAGAGATAGCCAGTAGTACCCTCACCGGTGCTGACAATACTGCACACCCGTAAAGCCTCATGTGTGCATAGCTGAAAGAGCAGTGCGTTCCATTCCAGAACGCACCGCAGATGAGCCGCAGCCATATTCCGCATATCTGGAAGACATGTCTGCGTGCCACAAAGCTGACGCGCATCAACATATGAGGCAACGCTATCTCCATGATGCGGATCCAGGGTATGTATCTCAATGTTGGGGCGCACAAAGAGGGCTGGTTCATAAAGAAAATTATACTGATTCATTCTTATTTCGAGGAAGGGGAAAAGGACAAAATGTTTAAAGCAATGTGGGGCAAATAAACTGATGAATTGAAACTTTAATTAATGACACAAGTAATGCATAATTCTAAGATCCCTACAGGGCAATGTAAAGGTGGGTATATGAAATATGCATTTGATATGAACACAGAAAATTTAGAAAAAAAATATATGTAATAAAGGATTCACATATACAGGAACCCCAGTGGCAAGGCGAGTATCGATAAAGGTAGTATAGTAGGACCAGGAATGTCATAAAAAACAGGCAAAGGAAAGATGCTCTTATCCCATTATTAATGTAGGCAAAACCAGGAGGGAATTCAGAAAACGGGTCAGTGAGCACATGGGTGACATCCGCCATGGTCAAGACACTCCCCTAGCCAGGTACATAAATACTGTTCACAGACGCGAATCTAAAGACATCTCTTTTTGTGTTAATGAAGTAGTGAAACCAAAAATGTGAAAGTGGTAAATTCCTTCTCTGTAAAAACCGACCGGTAGTGATGAGAGGAGAACATACTTTCATTCAAGTAGAAGCCATCTGGGCAGTTGCTGATGCAGCTGTTGGTCTCTTCATTTAAGTAGTAGCCCGGTTTACATGCTGTGCACTGGTCGCTACGACTTCCGACACATGTATCACAGTTTGGGAAACATTTCTTACACCTCTTCTTTTCGGCAAAATAGTGCCCTGGGGGGCATTCCGATACACAAATCCTGTAAGCAAACAGAAATGAGTAAATGCTTGAAGGCCACCATTATACATGGCAATTATTACAGGATTTAAAGCTGACAAGAAAATGTCTCTGAATTGGAAGTTTGCTAATCTCCAGGCAAATATCACCGGTGAACTTGAGAGACAAGAGGGATCCATTAAAAGCTCTATTAGTTTCATGCCTTACATTATGCATTGACTTGCTGGAGAAAACATGCTTTTATATGGCTAAAGCACAATATCATACTTTACTTAATGATCTAGAATAAGTCTTGGCTTTTATTTGTTCAGCCTTTGAAGGCCCATGAATTACATATGTTCACACTAATACATGAAGTAACATTTTCTACTGCATTCATTATGGAGGAATTCTGGCCTCAGTTGTTTCTAGCTGTAATTTGGAGCACACAGTCATTGTCAATTCTTTTCAAAGAATTTTGTGATAATTAATTTTTCAGATACTTGTAGCTATATGAGTGGCTTTAGACGCGCTCCTTCTTTACCTCTAATTTTTTTTCCTTCTTTTTTTAGATCTGTTCCTATCAAACATTTATGGAACAGTAGCAACTTAAAAAAAAATACTAATACTTAATGGCATATAATACCAACCACAGCAGGTAATAGGGTGCTTTGAAAGTAAACGAGAGCAATACCCTTCAGGAGAACCTGTCAGTAGTGCTTATGAGGACAATAATAGGTTGTGATGCATAGGTCACTATTCAAAAATTAAACTAAAAAAGTATATTGTCCCGATCTGTTAATTTATTGTAGAGAAATCTATATTTTTATCCATATGTAGTTTGCACTGCAAGTGCACTTGGTGTTGTAAATGTACTTGCAGTCCATAGCTGTTCTACAGTTCTCCCAGCCTAGCACTGACCCCACCTGCTTGACTGGAGAGAGAGGCTCTAGTCTATAGATAACATCACAGACAACAGCCTATGTTTCCATTGTCAGTCAAGCAACTGGGGCCACTGCCAGGTAGGGAGAACTGAAAAGCAGTTATGGCCTGCAAGTGCACATGTAATGCCCAGTGCACTTGCAGTGAAATTTACATATGGATAAAAGTGAATGTTTCTCTGCAATGAACCAATGGATATGGATAATACAGCCACCATTTTAATTATTTAACAGTAACCTACACAATACTTCCTCTGCTTGGTCCTATATAATGCCACTGACAGGTTTCCCTTTAATATAACTGACACATAGGCCAACCTCCCCTAATTATCGAATTTTGCTTAAGACTGTGCAGAATAACTAGTTATATCCTCTTAATATGCTACATTGATAAAGGGTAGACAATAAAACAAGGTGAGGAAAGTGAACAAAGGTGATGAGAAAAGTATATTTTGCTTTTTTATGGGGAGAGGTGTAACTTAAAAGGGAAGTTAAATCTTAGGGATTTGAAAAAGCAAGTTATATCTGACCATCCATGTTCTCTTCATTTGTTCTATATCTTGGCAAATTTCCTAACATGTTGTATTACCAACAGGTAGTGACAAAAATGTTGCCAATGCAGACAGTTGGTGGTGGTTTGGGTTTGAAGTTTTGTACAGTTTTTATAGAAAACGGTCTTGAATAAGAACTTTAATGTTAACAGTCGCAGGATCATCTGACCTTAGTCATTTTAGTTTATTTTATAAAAAAGAATTGCATAGTTCTAATCTAGATGTAATCGGTGTACCTTGTGTTGTTTTTTGCCTTATAATAATAGTGGAGACAGTCAGTGCAATGATGAGGTCCTGGACCATCACAGCCCACTTCACTACATTCAGCATCGCATGGGCCTAGAGTAAGATAAAGTTTATATAGTTATTTATATGTGTCATACAAAACATCTAACAAGACTACAAATTCAATTCAGCCTGGGAGCATTTTAAAAAGTTGACAGCAATGCCCTAATGTAATGGTGCCAATGGCATCACAAGTAATGGCAGTGTAGAAAACTAAAGGAGTTGCGAAACTATGACATTTTCAATATCGCTTCATGTATATAGAGTCTTCAAATTAGTAACTTATCAATGGCTTATTGTGTGACGGAATCATAAATACAAGGGGACCCATGCAAATTATAAGTAATCATCAATGAAGCAGATGTGTCCATCAAAGCTATGCCTCACCTGTGTAGTCATCAATATTGTACTCCTCTGATGGCTCCTCAACAGGGCTGGAGCGTACCCTCTCCACTTTAGGAAGATCATTTCTAGGGGAATATGGCTGAATAGAGGTACCGTATAATACCAAAGACCATTCCTTCAATTTTCCTTGGAGATACAAACAACACATTGGCTTGCTATTAACAAATATAATTGTAAGTACAAGAAAAAAAAAGAAGTCACACAACCTAACCAACTTCACTCTGTACAAGGAGCGTATATAAGAAAATAACAACAAGGTGAGCTGTAGTATCCAGAAGTGTTCGGTGCACCATTCTATATGACCAAACAAGTAACCCAGGGCGTAGCTGCAGCTACAACATATCTGATTCACGAGACATACAGTTTGGTTGTAAATGTACAAAATTAATCATTACAATAGGTTTTTCTGCAAAATATACTTGAAAAACCTAAGTTACCTTTGGAAACTACCCGATGAGAATGAAATATAAGTACTTGATCAACAAAATTCAGATAATCCGCCCCTTAAACATCCCCTATTTTTAGTTTCTTATTTAAAGTTGTTTCCCCAATTTTAATTTTAGATTTTTTTCCAGTAATCTATACAATCTAATTCTATCCTACTTCAATATAATGCAACTCTGTTTCCAACCACATTCTAGCCCAAACTAATAAAAAATGGTTAAATAGTTCAAGATTAAATGGTATCTCTCCGAAAAAAAAGGAATTGAGCAATAGATCCTATCATTCTGTTTATATATCTGGCATACAAACCTATGCTCATTTATGGGTAGGTTCACAAGGCTGTCTGAAAAATTGTTAAGCCCCCGTCTCACTAAGCGAGATCGCTAGCGAGATCGCTGCTGAGTCACAAGTTTTGTGACGCAACAGCGACCTCAGTAGCGATCTCGCTATGTGTGACACGTAGCAGCGACCAGGCCCCTGCTGTGAGATCGCTGGTCGTGTCGGAATGGCCTGGACCTTTTTTTGATCGTTGAGGTCCCGCTGGGTAGCACACATCGCTGTGTTTGACACCGATCCAGCGACCTCGTTGACGACTCAGACACTGAATCGTCATAATAGCTCCCATGTGACATCGTTGTACAGGTCGCTACAGGTCGCTGGTGAGATGTCAAACAGTGAGATCGCAGCAGCGATCGTTGGAAGATCTCACTGTTTGACATCTCACCAGCGACCACATAGCGACGCAGCAACGATCCCTGACAGGTCGTATCGTTGTCGGGATCGCTTTAGCGTCGCTAAGTGAGACGGGGCCTTTAGTTTCATCCAGAAACCTTGGACGATTTTTTTCTCACCTGTGATCGGTATGTAGTCTACATATAATCCTCATGCAATGTGTTTTCTATAAATAATTCACAAGACCATTTACAGCTTCCAATGTTAAAGAATTGCAATGTATCTGTAAAAATTCGACGCTATATGTATGGCCTCCATTTTTTGTGTGTACCCATAGACTTGGATGGATGAGTTTCATTCCATTCATGGAAGAAACTAGTGCGGGCTGCACTTATTTCACAAGCAGAATTGGTCTGTGAAAAATTGAATAACATGTAAAAGTGAGTTCTGTATTTTTCTTTACAGAACTTGGACTGAAAAAACGTTTGTGTGAATGAGCGCATAGAGGCAACAAATAACTTCTGCATGCTTCCATTACCAACTTCTTCTTGGTGAAATACTGACTATATGTAGGTAATAACTTGGAACATATGGAAGGAAACATGACTGCAGGTAAGTGGAGAGTTACTTGGAGTTTTTCATTTGCCAGTTCCTGGCCTTCACAGAATGGGCCTACTTATAGTTTCATTTGGGTCGTTGTAAAACCTGTTATACCTGATAATACTGTCCACACAAACAGGGGATACTGCGTACCTTGCCAGCTAAGGACCTATTATGGTGGGCCAGCATCACTTGGCACATCTGTCTCTCTTATATTGATTGCTCGGGCTATGTTGTGCAACCACTCCCTTTAAAAATGTTTTTAAAAAAGTTACGCTGCTAGGATCAGAGTAATTCCATTATTTCCTGATATTGAAACTGCTTTTCAAATTGACAATGAACCCATAGATGAATTCCTTCAGGGGTATAAATATTAAAATGGGGTTACTTCTGGGTGTGTTTCATTCCTTTGCTAGATAAAATTATTCAAGCTGAATTTATGGCCTAAAAAGCCACATAAGTCTCCTTTCCTTTTGAGCCCCACTGTTTGCTCAAGCTACAGATTAGGGAATAAATGGGGATATTTTTGAGGACATGAGAAGTAGCGCTGTAAATGTTGGGGTCCATTTCCTCACTTATGTATGAAGAATGTGTCAAAAAATAAAACTTTATGTGGAGAACAAAATACATTTTTTTCACATTAATTTTGATTTAAATCCTTTAGTAAAATGTGGCCACAAAAGACTCATATCACCCACAAATTAGCTCTGTAAAGTGTGCATTTTTTTAAATCTGGGGTCCCCTTGTTGAGCAGTACATTATTCTGCGTGCTCTTATTCTTTGCAGAAGTGAAGAGAGCCTATAAATCCTTCCAGGTAAATTGATGGCCTAAGAAGCCATACGGTGCTCCTTATCGTTTGCGAACCATTGTTGAACTAGATGATGATGGCCTAAACTGGGGCATTTCTGGGCACAGGAGAAAAAGCGCTATCAATGTTGGGGTATGTAGTCTCATATGCATGTGTCTTGCATGAAAAATGTCCAATAATGAAATAATTGTGACAAAAAATATCAAAATGACATCTTTGGACCAATTTTATATTAATTACTAAAAAATAAATAAATAAATAAAATGGCGGGCCAAAATACTTTTTAATACATTGAGAGGCATAGTTTTCAAAATTGGGTAATTTAAGGGGGGTCTGAATAAAAATTTACTTAAAATAACTTCTAAATTTGCAGATAAAATTGTCAGCTATGTTAAATATTTAAAAATATATATTTTTTACTTTGTTGCAGTGAAAAAAAAGTAGACATGGAAATATAAATTTGCGTGTGTTTTTTTTTGTACATTCGTGCTGAAATATGAAAACAAAATCAATTACCCCAAGCAGGCTTTGTCTCTAAAGGGTTAAATAAAATGCTTCCAAAAACTCTTTGCTAATAAGGGCGCCAAGGATACACTTGGCTTTGCTGATATTTTAACCTCATCTCTACAGACATGGGCAGGTAAAGGCCAAATGATACATAATATTCATGCTTTTTCATTTCAGCTAGGGGCCATCTATTGGATAATAATAATAATTTCTTGTTTTCCTCATACAGTTACAGCATTAGCATACAGTTGATGCTAGAATATGTATAACCCTACAGTAATGAGGGTAGAGGTTACTTCATGGAGTGAGGCTTGGAGGTCACCACTAGCACATTTCCTACAGGATAAGCCGGAAACCAACCTTCCAGTAGCAAGTGGTTTAATTAAAAGAGAAATTAAAATGTCAAAATGAATAATTTGCAAAGAAAGAAACTCCAGTTCTACAATGAGTTTACAAGTTAATTGTATTAGATTAATAAGGATCGGCACTAACTTTAATCTAATCTATGAAGAAAAAAAAGATTTTGCCTAAAGAAAATAGCTTTCCAAGTGGAGGTGAAATGTTCTTTCTAAAGTCAAGTGTGAAGTTATAATGTCATTAAAAGTATACTTGCAAGATAATAAATGCTACCCTTGATTGACTCTTAAAAGAGATTCAATTATCTCTTTCCAACTTCTTTGCTCCTTCTTTACCAGTTCTCATGGTGACCTCAGAAGTCTGTGTATAAGTTTCTTCATACTGAGTAATAATAAAGTGACAATCGAAGGTCTGTTTATTTTGTTATTATAATTACGGTATGTCAAATCTCAAAATGAAATATTTACTGTAAATGTTTGAAAGTTTTATTACGATTTCTTATTACTTTACACGTTATGTCACTTTCACGCTTTTCGGCTTAATGTGGTTCCGAACTTTCACTCAAAGGTAAACTTGGATCACAAACTTTGGCTCTTTGAGATACAGGGTCTTATTTTGGGAGTCTGTTGTTTTTACATTGGGAGTTGCTTCATTCTATTTCTATTGTGCTTTTATATATTCTTATGAATATAATGTGAATCGCGATAGTCTCAATAATGATTGTCGTACTGATAAATTTACTAAATCTTTCTGAAGTGTTTTGTTGCATAGTCAATAACATTCAGCTCCTCAGATTATGTGTTAAGTAAATTTACAATTATACGCCATCTCTCCGAATTGTTACATGCAGTTTTTGTGACAGAGTTTTCTTTTCACATGGTGAAAAACAAAAGAGAGAGAAGCCATGAGTCTTTTTGCGGTTGAATCTATTCCTGCCTTTTAGGCCATGGTCACACTATCAATATTTGGTCAGTATTTCACATCCGTATGTGTAAGCCAAAATCAGCTGAAGAACAATCAGAGAAAAAGTATAATAGGCTACGTTCACATTAGCGTTCTGCGCCGCAGCGTCGGGCGCCGCAGCGTCGCCGCATGCATCATGCGCCCCTATATTTAACATGGGGGCGCATGGACATGCGTTGCACTTGCGTTTTGCGACGCATGCGTCACTGCGGCGCACGCGTCATGGCGCAGAGGACGCAGCAAGTTGCATTTTTTGTGCGTCCAAAATCAAGCAAAAAAAGGACGCATGCGTCGCAAAACGCAGCGTTGTGCATGCGTTGTTCCTGCGTTGTGCGTTGCGTCGCCGACGCTGCGGCGCACAACGCAAATGTGAACGTAGCAATAGAAACACGTGCACCAATTTTGCATTTATGACCTACTCCTGGTTTTGGCTTACAGATACTTACAGATATTGAGGGAAAATACTGTTGAAATACTGATAGTGTGACCATGGCATAACTCAATACACTTTTACAAAAAAATTGAATGTGTGATTGATTCCAGCTTGAGACTCTCAAATTGTTAAATTTTGATTGGTATTTTAAATCAAAAGTTGAAGATCCAAGAGAACTGAAGATATCAAGAACTACTTTTTGTGTTGTTGGCTATATCTGCTTCAATACATATTGTCTATACAGAGAAGTTGCACATATAAGATGTATAAATTAACTTGTATCTAATTTATTTAACTTTTTTGATGATGACGCATGGTAGAAATATATACACTATTCCCCTAAAACTCATTATTACACAGCTGTCCCAGGTATCCCAGGCTCCACTTCTTTCTCCTGGGTTCACTGCCTTCTATTGTGCTCCACATTGAGTTTGCGAATTGCCTGGTGTGGATAGGTGATGCCCTCTGCCAAGGTCTATTTATGGCTATCTAAGACACACCTGTGTCTTAGGATTAATACTTATGTGTTCAGTTTGTTTGGTGTGCGCCACCTTCAGCTCCTACTGGATTCACTTCGCCAGACCTTTCCAACCCTGAATTGTCTCTTCCTTGTTGGTCGATCCTCTGCATTACTTTCCCTGGATTCGCCCCTTGGTTTCAGGAAGCTACTGTGCTGTTGTTGGACACTGATCATATTGAACCTTTGTTCCTTTGCTATGCTTGAGATTCCTCTGTCTTACGTGATTGCTACTTCTGACTTGCCTGCATCCTCTCTGTCCCTGTGGTCTCCAGGAGGTGACGGTTCTTCCTCAACATGTGCCTTCCTGCCTGCTGTACTAATGCCCGATGCCCATGTGCCCACCCGGACCTGAGACTTAGGTTCACCTGGTGAGGTGGATCCGCTGACCCTCAGCATGCATAGCAAGAGAAGAAATTGAGCTCAGACATGTCTAACATGTTGAACATGACATTACATTCTACACTAATGTGCATACAGTAGCATGTAAAAATTTGGGCACACATGGTCAAAATTAGTGTTATTGTGAACAGTTAAGCAAGTTGAAGATGAAGTGATCTCTAAGAGACCTAAAGTTAAAGATGACACATTTCCTTTGTATTTTAGGCATATATATATTCATTTTTTACATTTTAAAAATTGTAAAAAGAAAAGTGGGTTGATGCAAAAGTTTGAGCACCTTGCATGGTTAGTACATAGTAGCACCCCCTTTTGAAAGTATCACAGCTTGTAAACGCCTTTTGCAGCCAGCCATGAATCTTTCAATTCTTGTTTGAGGGATTTTCATCCATTCTTCCTTGGAAAATTCTTCCACTTCTGTGAGATTCTTGGGTCATCTTGCATACACTGCTATTTTGAGGTCTAGCCACAGATTATCAATGATATTCAGATCAGGGGACTGTGAGGGTCATTGTAAAACCTTCAGCTTGCACCTTTTGAGGTAGTCAAGAAGGGGTTAATCCATTCTTCCCTCTACCCGTGAAATGTTCTCCCATGCCATTGGCTGCAACACAACCCCAAAACATGATTCATCCACGCCCATGCTTAATGGTAGGTGAGATGGTCTTTTCCTGAAATTCTGTGCTCTTTTTTCTCCTCACATACCTTTGATCATAGTGGTAAAAGAGTTCTATTTTAATTTATTCGGTCCACAGGACTTGTTTCCAAAATGCATCTTTGTTGTTTTTAGTTCTTTTGCATACTTGTGATGCAAAATTTTATGGTGAAGATGTAGGAGAGGTTTTCTTCTGATGACTCTTCCATGAACACCATATTTGTGCAGGTATCTCTGAACAGTAGAACAATGTACTACAACTCCAGACTCTGCTAAATCTTTCTGAAGGTTTTTTGCAGTCAAGCGTGGGTTCTGATTTGCCTCTCTTGCAGTCCTATAAGCAACTCTCACTGAAACTTTGATTGGTCTTCCAAACCTTATCTTGATCTCCACTGTTACTATTAACTTCCATTTCTTAATTACAATTCAAACTGAAGAAAGGGCAATTATCTTCTTATAGCTTTCTGTTTTGTGGTCCTCCACCATTTTCATTTTCAGAGTGACAGGCAGCTGCTTACAAGAAACCATGGCTGCTTTTCTGGCACAAGGTATGGCTGCATGGTCACCTCATGCAACCATGCAGCCTGCCATCTAGATGTAGCAGAGCTAGACCCATCATGGGACAAAAGGATTATCATTGTCTCTGTGGAAAGGTGAGGAATATTGTAGTTTTTTATTTTAACTGAACCCCTTTAATCTTCATTCTTGGTACACCGAAAGCTTGGTGTTAAATTTATCTGGTCATGACTGCAGTTATCAACATGACACATAAGGCCGTAAGTTGCTCCTGCTGCTGTGAGCATCCTCTATTACCTAAACATGCAACCATGACCTGCAGTAATTCCAGACTTGTGTCCCATTGTGCACATCTGGAATGTTGTTTGTCAGCAATTGTCAGCAATGGATTTTGATGATTTGTGAGCCCATGAACATTCAGCAGAGTATTCCTCAAGACAACCATTAATAACCTCACTGATAGAAGCCAAAGTGTGCGTGTTTTTCTACATTTGGCACTCATACTCCTTACTGAATAAATCATAATGTTTTGAAAAATCTGTTTCCATTTTTTCATCATTTGCATATCATTAATGTGTATAGATCCTGTGATATCCATAACTCAATTACTCATCCTTCTTGGTGTTGCAATTTCAATGCTGAGGAATACATAGTAGGAAACACACATGCCTGTCTATATCTTACAATTATATGTAGATTTTTCAACTTCAATTAACAGAGGTTTATGTAGTCATGATGAGATCAGAGGACAGGATGTAGAGACGGCCAAATAAATACCGCAGCTTATACAGATAATACTAACTTCATAGCACCTGATTGTACCAAGCTAAATGTTATCCAAACAGTACATATACAAATGTAACCTCTCCTCTGGAGACAAAAATGGTTGTAAAAATATTTTATTTTCAGATACTATCAGCCCCAGCTGAATTAGACTTTGTGTATGTAACAATAAAGTATACCAGAAATATGTAATGAGGCTACATGTGCCGTGGCCCAAGGGATATTATAATACAGATAACAGCAGGAGGACAAAAAGAGCAAACTGATTATATCTAAAAGATATCATATCATTTTATTATATCATAGAAAAGGTAAAATGTCACAACAATATATAGAACACCAAAAAACAATGCAGACTGTTATGAACTCCACCCACACCTATCCCCACCCCACATATACACTTCAGTCCCTGGAAAAATAAATAAAGGTCCAAAGACCGTAACTCAGGAAAAAGATGCAAAGATCCAAACATGGACGTCAGGGAAGCAGATGATCGAGAATAAAGTTACACCCGTCTATCTAACATCTAAGGTGCAATAGTGCATGGCAAGAAATGCAGTGCTTACCAACAGATGAGTGGAAACAAGGAGGGGGGTGGATGGAGGGTCCCGACGCGCGTTTCGCGGCAGCTAGACGCCGCTTTCTCAAGGAAATGTGTCTCAGGTCCCTGCAGGACCTTCTAATAACCCCATGAACTTAGTCACATGGCCTGTAAGCGCTGCATTTCTTGCCATGCACTATTGCACCTTAGATGTTAGATAGACGGGTGTAACTTTATTCCCGATCATCTGGTTCAGGCATGCTGCTTCCCTGACGTCCATGTTTGGATGCACTATCTTTTCCCTGAGTTACGGTCTTTGGACCTTTATTTATTTATTTTTCCAGGGACTGAAGTGTATATGTGGGGTGGGGATAGGTGTGGGTGGGGTTCATAACAGTCTGCATTGTTTTTTGGTGTTCTATATATTGTTGTGACATTTTACCTTTTCTATGATATAATAAAATGATATGATATCTTTTAGATATAATCAGTTTGCCCTTTTTGTCCTCCTGCTGTTACCTGATACTGTTTGGAGCTGATCTTTGATTTGGGTTTGCAGACAGATATTCTCTGCCACCCTGGTCTCTAAGTATGTACATGGGATTTTGGTTGCTATTAGATATTATAATACAGTTCATCTTCAAAATTTATTAGAACAATATCTGTGAACTTTCTGATGCCAAACTGTACATTTTAATAGGACTTTCCATTTACATGATTAGATGAGCTTGGCTGCTACAGAATAAAGTATGTGCATCATATGTAAATAACATGAAATTACTGACGGAAAATAGCTATTAATGGGAACCTGATAGCTGATACATGCTGTCAGATCCACAGGCAGCATGCAGCAGGCACTGACTGTATGATCTCAGCCAAGCATGTTTAACTCTGAGACGCTGGGGCATTTCAGAGAAAAACACTATAAAAGCTGCTGGGAACTGAGCTGCGCAGTTGTTCCCGCCTTCTGCCCTGGAGTGACAGGTCTCCCCCTATATGCGCACATAGGGAATGACCTATCAATCCAGTGCAACGGGCAGTGAGAAGCCTCCGGGCACTTGCCTGTCTGACTAATTGCCAATGAGACTCAGTCCCCAACGACTTTTACATAAAGTAAGTTTTTCTTTGAAACACCGCTGCGATTCAAGCTTACCTGGCTGAGATAATACAGTCGGTGTCAGATTCATGCTGTCTGTTGATCAGGCTGCATGTATCAACTGTCAGAGCCTCTTTATTAGTTATTTTCCATCATATTTCAAGTAACTTCATGTTATTTCCATATTATTATTATTTTTAATTGCTATAAGGAGTGCAATTTTTACAATGGGGTGATTTGTCTTGTGCTTCTAATATATTGGCCCTTAAAGGCACGGCTCAGTGGTTTGCACTGTTGTTTTGCAGCACTGGGGTCCTGGGTTGAAATCCCACCAAGGACAACATCTGCAAGGAGTTTGTATGTTCTCCCCGTCTTTGTGCAGATTTCCTCCTGGTTCTCCGGTTTCCTCCCACACTCCAAAGACATACTGATAGGGAATCTAGATTGTGAGCCCCAATGGGGACAGTGATGATAATGTGTGTTAAGCACTATGGAATATGATAGTGTTATATAAGCAACCCATAAAAATTAAATAACGGAATCGACCTCCAGACCAAAAAAAATTCTGAAAGTCTTTCTACATTTTAAAAATTCCTGTTAAAATTTAAAATCTAATGTTCCCAACAAATTAATGGAAGTATTAAAAAATTATGGCAATGTAAAATAGACATATAGGAAATTTTAATTATTAACTATAATCTGTGGTTAGACTATTTTAATGACAGGTACATTAAGCACTATGGGACACAGACAGAAGAGGCTTATGTGCAGGAACAATGTATGGCCCCTTTGTAGTCAAACAGCTCCTCAAATGCACAATTCCATCTGCTTTGGAAGTTGAGCCCCTGTGTGGCTGCACAGTATTTTACATCAGTATGTGTAAGCCAAAACCAGGAGTGGAACAATTAAGAGGAAAAGTATCATAGAAACACATGCACCACTTCTGTATTTATCACCCACTCCTGGTTTTGGATCACAGATACTGACGTAAAATACTGACCAAATACTGAACGTGTGAATGTGGCCTTACAATAAGTGTTAGAGACTGGTTCCGGCTATGTAATAGAGTTGGTTTTGTTTTTGTACATAATAAATATTGGACAGGAAATAATTTTTAAGGATAATTTAATTTTGGTGATGTAAAAGTCAAAAGTCTGAGTATATGTAGTAAGAGAAAAAATGAAATGTATAAAAGCAATTCAGACGTGGAAGTTAGTCAGAACAGGTGTTATGCCTCGCAGACTAGAAGCAGACATCTTGGAAACAATAGGGCGCTGAAAAAATGCAATATATCAGAAATATGCATCATTTTTAATTATACAATGATTAGGCCTTAGTGTCATAAACAGAAAAAAATCCTGATGTAGTCAAATGGTTTAACTATTGTGTAGTACAATGTTGTGAACGAAAACTGAATGAGAGATGATTTTTCTTTGGTTGCTGCCTATATCTCACACTATAAAGGAGGTGAAGAGCAAGTGAGCAGGAATGACTCAACAATCAAATCTAACAACCTAAAATAATCCAAAGCTTAACCTGTAAAATTCTAGGCCATATTACCAAGGCATTGCTAAATATAAAACTGTATAAAACGCGGCAAACCTCTAGACATACGCTGAGATGGCATGGCGTCAGTCTGATATTTTATAGTAAAATATTATGTTTCTTTTGTATCTGCAGTGCTAGTTTTTACACCTAAAGATCTTTACCTGGTGTCTTGAAGTTTCTCAGTTGGGATGGGGTATCATAGATCTCCAGTATCCAATCTCCAGAAGCTTTTTCACCCCAACAATGTGTTGTCATAAACTCCCAATTCTTAAATCCTTCCATGGAATGGTCAAATAGCCTAAGGATTATTACAAGAAAATGGTTACTGCGGTACATGTAAAAGTGATTACGTGCAGCACAAGTCAAGAGACAAGCTCCATCATTTCAAATATAAATGTGTGTAGGTACAGGGAGAGACTCGGCAGTCAAGCAATGCCGAGCATGGAAAGCCCGACGCAACTCTTCCCCCGTAACCAGTCCGCATAGACACCTTTTTCTCTTCTCGCTGTTCAAATTATGCTTTCTCTGAAATGCTAATAATTATTAGAGCAAAACATGGATATTTGCAATGATGGAGCCTATTCCTGATTCATGGTTGCCTTTAAGGCCACGTTCACACGTTCAGTATGTGATCAGTATCTGTAAGCCAAAACCAGGAGTGGAACAGCCAGAGGAAAAGTGTAGTAGAAACACGTCACCACTTCTGTATTTATCACCCTCTCCTGGTTTTGGCTTACAGATACTAATGAATGTGAATGTGGCCTAAAACAAACATTTTCATATTTATTCTGATCTTATTTCCCAAATCATAAAATCCTACTTATCAGTGATCACTATATATTTATGTTGTGCTTTCTAACACACAGAGGAGATCTATTAGTTTGATTTGCAACAGATTTCCCTGTTCTGCACAACATATTTTACTTTGTTTGATTTTGTGCCTTTCCCATCAATCAAAGCACAAGAATTTTACTGTAAATTACACCAGAAATTGTGACACTATATGGCTGAAATCTAAATTTTGCATGTGACAGAGAGGCCTGCATGCTCACTCAGGCACCAGGACCCCATTGCAACTTGGGCTTGATGGCTCATTTTTAAGTGAGAACTGAATTTTCATTTTTTTGCTGGGAGCCCTCAATTAAACTGTAAACTAGGTTTTAGAAACTGCTTAAATATCAAATAATTAAATTTGCAATTCCATTTAGCAATAATGCATTTGTTTTTTCAGATATATATTCCCCGGTCTCAATTAAAATTGAGTTTTATATCTCCACTCAGCAGGAGTTTTACTCTAAAGAACAGTGCATGAAAAGTAAGATAAATGCCAGAATGCACAATAGATTAACAAAAATTAAATGAATACTCATTTTGTATAAATTACAATGAAGTTTAAGAAAAATTCTAAAACCGCATAAATGCAAAAAAAGTATGCTTGCTACACAATAGTGGACATGGGCACTAGGTTCCTTCTACTGTTAATACCATATCTTATTTTTATCAATGTAGTAGATCTGGATTCAATGTAGACCCTTTGTATTTAGATTCCTATTAGTTGACAGCTGCAGATACGGCTTGCCCACGAGTATAACTCTGCGTCATAATCTCAAAATGCGTTGGCCATGTTGGATTTTTTCAGTCAATGATAAAGCCAGTGTTTACAACATATCCAACTGGCCTTTGAATGATAAAAAACATTTAAACATTAATCATCCAATAGTCCAGGCAGTCCTGGACAGCATCCTGTGCCCGCCAGTCCAATTAGTCCACAGGCATATGGCCCAATCAGCTGTGGGCACATGGTGGATCATCATCAGGGTCTCAAAGCTTTGCAGATGTTCATCAACCTCTGTGATAGAATCATTAAACACCGGCACATCTTTGTAGCGGAAATTATTTCCTTGGTAGTGGGCTATCATGGAAGTAGAGTCCGGAGCTGGCACTAGGGGTATTGGAACTTCCAAAACTGATTCCATAACACAAGCTCCCTCCCCGCTTGAGGCTCACTCAGATGACACTCAAATGTCACTCTGATAGAGTTTGATCCCAGCGTCATTAGCATAATCGGCCCAATTCTCTTGCATGAGAGAATATATACTAGTTTGAGCAAACCCTAAGAAAGAAAGTAGTTTGCATTGATTACTGGCCAGTCAGAGCTGCGGTGGAGAAGGACCGGAGTGGCGCTATAAACAGTTGATGGTGTGGTGACCGGTTAGTATTTTACCATATAATCAGAACATACATTACTACTACCTAACCAGTGGTAAAATAAAAATAAAAAACCCCCACTGGTTCATTAAATTAGGTTTTTGTGTTCTATGTATGTTTTTTTAAAATTGGCAGTGTTTTCAGCAAGGCTTCTTATCATCAAAAACAGGATAACATTGGTAGGTAACACAGGTGCAAACACAGGATCCATCAATCACAATATGTAATTTCACACTGACCTGCTCCCCTTCCCTTCACAATAAACGTGAGGGCTTGTGCAGAGGACAAAACTTCAGATCACACTATAACCAATGTTAGACTTTGGGCCGTGCACATGTCCAATTTTTTTCCTTGGACGTCGGTCCCAGCGTCTTGCTCAGGCTCGTGGTATACGTTTGCTTACTGCTGGCTCTTCAGCCAAGTCTATGGTAATCAGTGATATGCAGGTGCAGCCTTGCGCTCTGGAGTCTAAGTCCAGAGATCATCTTACTGAGCATGTCTCTGATGTAGCATTTTCTTATTGGTGGTCGGACATTAGCTGCGCTGG
This sequence comes from Ranitomeya variabilis, assembly GCF_051348905.1. NCBI lineage: Eukaryota > Metazoa > Chordata > Amphibia > Anura > Dendrobatidae > Ranitomeya > Ranitomeya variabilis. The sequence continues at coordinate 377,357,149 of NC_135232.1, forward strand.
TGATGTGGAAGCTCCGGGTTGGCCAGCGAGCGATGTCTTGACCGACTGGGCATGAGTGTTTGGGGTGGAGCCTAGCGTATAAAAGGCTCTCAGCGACGCATGCGCTAGTGTCATTTATGTTTTGGTGTGAGTGGGTTACTCTACCACTCTGTCTGCATGTTTGTGTGTGCCTGTCTATGCTCAAAGACTGCACACGTTAGCAGGCAGGTAGCACACTTATGCAGTTTCGGACCCATGGCTCTACGCCCGAGTCTCTAGTCTGCTACATGCTAAGGGTGCCGGTCAGGCATAAGTTCGGTAGCGCCAGTACTGGGCTAACTAGCTGCTTGGCTTAGCATCTGTTTCATTCATGTGTGCGGTTAGCATAGTTCAGTTACAGAGCAAGCTCAACCCTTATGCTTCCTCTTAGTAAAGGTAACAGGGTATTGTACCTAGCGTCATAAGAGTTCCTACTCTTGGCACAGCATCTGCTTCATTCATGTGTGCGGTTAGCACAGTTCAGTTAGAGCAAGCTCAACCCTTATGCTTCCTCTTAGTAAAGGTGACAGGGTATTGTACCTAGCGTCATAAGAGTTCCTACTCTTGGCACAGCATCTGCTTCATTCGTATGTGTGGTTAGCACAGCTTAGTTGCAGCAAGCTCACGTGCTAACATCCCTGTGATGTTAACAGGGTATAGTACTTATAATTCTTGATGCAGTACCTCTCTGAGAAGTAACTGAGCTTGGTACTCAGAACGAAGAATTTTTTTCTCTATCTTCTCCTCATCCGAGAGAATTGAATCACACTATAATCACATTTTGATCAGGCTGTGAGCAGAGTTTGATCAGAGTGTGATTTGCATAATCGACCTAATTTTCTCAGATGAGAGAATATTTGGTCGTGTGACCCTAGCCATACACATGATTATTAGACATTTCAATACAAAACCTAGGATTGGGGCCTACCATTTTGGCTCTGTACACTCTGTACATGTGTTGTTTCCTGAAACTACTGGATATTAAAGTGATTAAAAGCTCCAGTGGCCAGAGTGATAATATCAACATTTCTATTTTTAATTTTTAATACAGATTGTGTTATATTAAAAAATGCCAAAACACATTTAGCTCAAAAACCTGATTTAAACACTAGATCATTTTCTTACGAAAGCTCCCTTTTAAAGGATTGATTGCCTTTAAATGAATATATAAGTGCTTACTTTGTCGTAAAAATATGTATTTCTGGTCTAATAAAATTAATGTATCTGCACTTTGTCCAGGTCATGAATAAGCCCCGGTGAGTATTGCATTTAGCACGCTCCTCACATGCATTGAATTTCAAGCTACTCCATAGGGCTTTAGCCTGGAGGCTATGGGAGCCATAGTATCAGATCTGCATTTAGCCTGCGTTAGGAATGTGTTTTTGAAAGCACAACTCTGGGCACTACAGATATGGAGTTGCATAAAAAAATGGAACCAAAAGGGAATAATTAACATGTGAAGCCTGCAGGCAGCTCGATGACGCTTCCATAGAACTACTAATAACACAGGAAAAAAAATACTAGCTTCAGAAGAATAAACTTATTTGAGAAGTGCCAGAAAATAGGCACTTGCAACGTGATTGATCTCCTTCTGCCAGAATACTTCTGTGCAAATAATGGTTTCCAGCCCATAAAATGAGTGCTCTGTTACATAAGTGGTCTATACACGGGGGTAATGAAAGGGGAGACTTGCACAGGTTATTAACACTACATTTTAATTTGCATTTATAGTTATTGGCTAATCTTGTTTCAATTCCCCTTAACAGCTGTTTTCCTCTGGGCCTCTACTGTGATTCTCTTTAGCTGCTCCAGGTATGTAAGCTCTGTTCTATTGCTTTATATTATATTCTGGAGGATACTAAATTCACTGATGGGCATATGGCTTCATTCAACCCTTGTGCTAGAAAAATGCACACTGGTGAGACTGGTAGCAAATAAAGATATAGACATTCCTGGCATCATAATTGTGTTATTTCCCGTATTATTATTATAAGAATTAAGCTCATTTTAACTCTTGGTAACCATATAAATTATGTTTCAGATACTGTGATGTTTAGATCATAAGAAATCTACACTCCACAACATTGAATTTGCAAGACCAGGATGGAATGTTCATGAAATTATGGAAATCACTGGATCAATAAATATATTAATGATATGCAAATGATCAAAAAATGGAAACAACATTTTCAAAACATCTCGATGCAATCAGTATTGAGTATGAGCACCAAGCACATAAATACACACACTTACCTTGTCATGTTATCATGTTATTGAGTGTGTTAATGTTTGTCTAAGGAATGTCCTGCCATGCAGATTGCACCTGGACACACACATCATCAAGATCCATTGCTGGCAGCTCCTGTTTTCAATTGTTGTTAATGACGTCCCAGATGTGCTCAATGGTAGAAAAGTCTGGAAATGGTTGTTGAGCTATACTTAAGCCATGCAAACTGCTTACAATAGCATGAGCAACATGCAGCCTGACATTGTCATGTGGAAAAACTGCTTTAAAAAAATGGCTGTACAACTGGTTCCACCATGAAATAAATGTAATGCAATATATTTGAAATGAAGCCTAGAGGGGTTAAGTTACCACCCCATACCATATTTCTGGGAGAAGGACTGGTGTGACATTCCCACGTGATGGCCCTTGCATGAGCACATGGGACTCATACTCGATACTGAATAATTTGAGATGTTTAGAAAATTTTGTTTACTTTTTTATCATTAGTATATTATTAACATCCCTATCAATCCTGCGATTTCCATATTTTCATGACTTTTCCTTCTTGGTGTTGTAATTTCAATGTTGAGGAGTCTATATAATATGTTCAAAGATCCACTTATTTTCCAAAGTCTTTGTTAATATCTTTCAAGATAATTTCTACATGTTTTGTCTTCTTTGGCATTCTATATTGAGCATTTTTGCTCATTCTTACGTACGGTAATTCTGTACTCCATCTTGTGCTGATTTGACAATTCCAGTAGATTCATTCTGACTAGTCCTCCAGATTTCAATTGGCATGCAGACTCAGGTTGGTTGCATGTTTTTTTTTTTGTTTGTTTTTTATTCGGTGAGAAAAAGGAAATACGCGTCTGCCAAACAACTTTATGCTTATTTTCCTCAAGAAGCAACACATTTGGTATATTGAAATCTAAAATGCCTGAACCTTCTTACCCAAGATATTACCTCCATGGTAGAGTCAAGAGTTTTCTGGTCCTGCAAAAATCAAAAGGTTTGGTCTACTTACTGTACATCTAATGCAGCCCAAACACTTTAGCCAGATCTCATGTGAGCACTTGATCAGCCAACAAATATCTCTCCCGACTCATTTGTATACACAATAGGAATGGTGGTCTAAACATTCACGTGTTCTCTATGGGTAGAGCAGAACAAGTCATTGACAGACTCCTCTAGCAATGAAAGTTCAACCTACAGAACAATGCAAACTGCATGCTCTATCTCACCAACATAATCTGTGGGGGAGTTGGGAGTCCTCCACATATGCATTAGAAGGTTAGTGGTCCTTCTTCATTCGTCCGTTTCACCAGACCTTAATCTATAAAGAGCCTTAAGATTATAATGAATCGTAACAGTTTCCAGATGAATTTTGACAGCTGCCACTAATGAAAAAAGTATATGCAAATTTGCTTATGTTTCATGGAGATTTGAGATGTGTAATATTTCTAAAATCAGAATTTGAATTTAATGGGAAAGGAAAGGTAAGCACAAAGCAGAAACAGGCATTAGAGGAAGTCCAAACTGAGCAGCTGTTACATGGTCAATGTAACCAAAAACTGCCAAAACTGCAATGCCTCAATCTCTTGTAAAAGAAAAAGATCTTGGTTGCTATAACCAGTCACACAGTTTTGTGGGTAAAACAGCCGTTCCCCAAGTTATTGCTTGTTATATAATCGTCCACTTCATTTGGCTTGTTTATATGTTGCGCTGCATTTTTTTTCTGTACGTTTTTGCCACAGAGAAAAATGCAGCAATGTACAGCACCAGCAAAGTGAATGAGAATACTAAAATCTCATGCATATGCTACTTCTTTCTTTCCTTGCATATTTGAACCTGCAAAGCGTTTTTTCAGATCTGCAACATGTCGATTTGTCTAGCGTTTTTGCAGCGTTTTTGCAGCGTTTTACACCCAAGTGAAATTCAAAAAAATACACAAAAAAGTGACAAAAACTCTGACTTTTGCTAATGAAAAATCTGCTTGTGCAATGTGTGCACATACCCCTTCCCCAAACATTATGTCAAATGAAATGTAGAGATCAATTAATTACAATTTTTCAAACTTTAAAATCATGTATAATTCTATGATTGTAGATTTATTTTAGATGTTTAGTGTAGAGGAACACATGTAAGATAATAAGGAATACGACACTAAAGCTGCACAAATAAAAGAGGATTTCTGATGTTAAATATAGCACCAAATCACAATTTATCTATGATTCAAGTTTAGTTGACAAAACAGATGCTTCTTTTTGATGTAGATGGGATTGGGCAAGGACTGTGAAGATGAAGTAATGACTGGTGAACTAATGACTCTTGTTTTCTCCTTCATGAAAAAATTCCTGAGCTCCAAGGTTGGCGAGTTAAAGCACACGAAACACAGAAAATATAGAATAGCAGAATGTTCCCTCAAAAATGGGAAGAAGACCCGAGAAGGGCAATTGTGAGAGTTCTGTGCAACAATGGATATTACTGCCGCCAGTAATTTTTTCACTGTGTGACGTAGCATCTCATGGTGTTTGCATATTGCCAGTGGGTACATCTGACAGTCCCAGCATAATGAAGAACATATCACAGCTTGCCATGACATGTGGAAATATCTTGTAAAGGGAGTCTTATGTCACATGAAGAAACGTAAAGATTATACGGTATGTGCGCTAGTAGCTAATAATAGGGGCACTGGGGAATCCTCTCCAGGTAACAGCTCCTGAATATACAGGAACTCACATTGGTGGAAGACTATTCTTAGACAAACCATGTTCAAAGACGTGGATTTTGGCATGGATTCTGCACCAAAAGCCACATCAAAACCACTCAAAATAAACTTAAAGGGAATCTGTCACCCCAAAAATGGCCTATAAACTAAGGCCACTGGCATCAGGGGCTTAGCTACAGCATTCTGTAATGCTGTAGATAAGCCCCCGCTGTATCCTGAAAGATAAGAAAAACAGGTTATATTATACTCACCCAGGGGCGGTCCCGCTGAGGTCCGATGGGCATTGCGGTCTGTGTCCAGCACCTCCTAGCTTCATACGATGACGTCCTCTTCTTGTCTTCTTGCCACGGCTCCTGCGCAGGTGTACTTTGTCTGCACTGTTGAAGGCAGAGCAAAGTACTGCAGTGCGCAGGCGCAGGAAAGGTCAGAGAGGCCCAGTGCCAGCGCACTGCAGTACTTTGACCTCAACAGGGCAGACAAAGTACGCCTGCGCAGGAGCCGCGGCAGGAAGACAAGAGGACGTCATCGTATGAAGCTAGGAGGTGCTGGACCTGGACTGTGACGCCAATCGGACCCGGACCACAGCGGGACCGCCCCTGGGTGAGAATAATATAACCTGTTTTTCTTATCTTTCAGGATACATCGGGGGCTTATCTACAGCATTACAGAATGCTGTAGATAAGCCCTGTCATGATCTCTGCAGGCAGAGATCATAGCAAGCCTATTGAGGGACAAGCTCTCGGAAGATGGAACTATACTGACCATGAACTAAGCCTGCCGCGCAACTAGAAATAGCCAGGTAGCATTTCCTATTTATCGCTAGATGCCCAGCTCTGGCCTAAGACCTAAATAGCTAGCAGAGGGAAATATAAGACCTGGCTCACCTCTAGAGAAATATTCCAAAGAAGACAGTAGCCCCCCACATATAATGACGGTGAGTTCAGATGAAACAACAAACGCAGCAGGAAAATAGTCTTAGCAAATTTGAGGTCCGCTTACTAGATAGCAGAAGACAGATAGTATACTTTCATGGTCAGCAGAAAAACACTAACAAAACAACATCCAGAGATTACCTTAAACTCTGGCATTAACTCATAACGCCAGAGTAGCAATCCCTGATCAACGAGAGCTTTCCAGACACAGTAACAAAACTTCAGCTGTGAACTGGAACAAATAGGCAAAACAAAACATGGACAAAAGTCCAACTTATCTAGTAGTTGTCTAGAAGCAGGAACAAGCACTGAGAGGCATCAGATAACATTGTTGACCGGCAAGAAACCACCAGAGAAATGAGCTTAAATAGCGACACCCACTACTGATGGAACCAGGTGAAACAGGAAAGAGGATGACAAGTCCAATTCCACAAGCGGCCACCGGGGGAGCCCAGAATCCAAATTCACAACAGTACCCCCCCCTCAAGGAGGGGGCACCGAACCCTCACCAGATCCACCAGGGCGACCAGGATGAGCCCTATGGAAGGCACGAACAAGATCAGAAGCATGAACATCAGATGCATTGACCCAAGAATTATCCTCCTGGCCGTAACCCTTCCAGTTGACCAGATACTGGAGTCTCCGTCTGGAAACACGAGAGTCCAAAATTTTCTCCACAACGTACTCCAACTCACCCTCAACCAACACCGGAGCAGGAGGCTCAACTGAAGGTACAACAGGTACCTCATACCTGCGCAATAACGACCGATGAAAAACGTTATGAATGGAAAAGGACGCAGGGAGGTCCAAACGGAAAGAAACAGGATTAAGAATCTCCAATATTCTATAAGGGCCGATGAACCGAGGTTTAAACTTAGGAGAAGAGACCCTCATAGGGACAAAACGAGAAGACAACCACACCAAATCTCCAACACAAAGCCGAGAACCAACACGACGATGACGGTTGGCAAAACGCTGAGTCCTCTCCTGGGACAACTTCAAATTGTCCATAACCTGCCCCCAGATGTGATGCAATCTCTCCACCACCGCATCCACTCCAAGACAATCCGAGGATTCCACCTGACCGGAGGAAAATCGAGGGTGAAACCCCGAATTACAGAAAAACGGGGACACCAAGGTGGAAGAGCTGGCCCGATTATTGAGGGCAAACTCTGCCAATGGCAAAAAAGCAACCCAATCATCCTGGTCAGCAGAGACAAAACACCTCAGATATGTCTCAAGGGTCTGATTAGTCCGCTCGGTCTGGCCATTAGTCTGAGGGTGAAAAGCAGATGAAAAAGACAAATCTATGCCCATCCTAGCACAGAATGCCCGCCAAAATCTAGACACAAATTGGGTACCTCTGTCAGAAACAATATTCTCAGGAATACCGTGCAATCGGACAACATTCTGAAAAAACAGAGGAACCAACTCAGAAGAAGAAGGCAACTTGGGCAGAGGAACCAAATGGACCATTTTAGAGAAACGGTCACAGACCACCCAGATGACAGACATCTTCTGGGAAACAGGCAGATCTGAAATAAAATCCATCGAGATGTGTGTCCAAGGCCTCTTAGGAATAGGCAAGGGCAACAGCAGTCCGCTAGCCCGAGAACTACAAGACTTGGCCCGAGCACAAACGTCACATGACTGCACAAAGACTCGCACATCTCGTGACAGGGAAGGCCACCAGAAGGATCTTGCCACCAAATCCCTGGTACCAAAAATTCCGGGATGACCTGCCAATGCAGAAGAATGTACCTCAGAGATGACTCTGCTGGTCCAATCATCCGGAACAAACAGTCTATCAGGCGGACAACGATCCGGTCTATCCGCCTGAAACTCTTGCAAGGACCGCCGCAGATCAGGAGAAACGGCCGACAAAATTACTCCCTCCCTAAGGATACCTGTGGGTTCAGAATTACCAGGAGAGTCCGGGTCAAAACTCCTAGAAAGGGCATCTGCCTTAACATTCTTAGAACCCGGTAGGTATGACACCACAAAATTAAAGCGAGAAAAAAATAAAGACCAGCGCGCCTGTCTAGGATTCAGGCGTCTGGCAGTCTCAAGATAAATCAAATTTTTGTGGTCAGTCAATACCACCACCTGATGCCTAGCCCCCTCGAGCCAATGGCACCACTCCTCAAACGCCCACTTCATGGCCAAAAGCTCCCGATTCCCAACATCATAATTCCGCTCTGCGGGCGAAAATTTGCGAGAAAAGAAGGCACAAGGCCTAATGACGGAGCAGTCGGAACCTTTCTGCGACAACACTGCCCCAGCTCCGATCTCCGAAGCGTCAACCTCAACCTGAAAAGGCAGATTCACATCAGGCTGACGCAACACAGGGGCAGAGGCAAAACGGCGCTTAAGCTCCTGAAAGGCCTCTACAGCATGAGGGGACCAATTAGCAACATCAGCGCCTTGTCTGGTCAAATCAGTCAGTGGTTTAACGACATCCGAAAAACCAGCAATAAATCGGCGGTAAAAGTTGGCAAAGCCCAAAAATCTCTGAAGACCCTTAAGAGAGGAGGGCTGAGTCCAGTCACAAATAGCTTGCACCTTGACGGGATCCATCTCAATGGAAGAGGGAGAAAAAATATACCCCAAAAAGGAAATTTTCTGGACCCCAAAAACGCACTTAGACCCCTTCACACATAAAGAATTAGACCGCAGAACCTGAAAAACTCTCCTGACCTGCTGGACATGAGAGTCCCAGTCATCAGAAAAAATCAGAATATCATCCAGATATATTATCATAAATTTATCCAGAAAATCGCGGAAAATATCATGCATAAAAGACTGGAAAACTGAAGGGGCATTAGAAAGACCAAAAGGCATGACCAAATACTCAAAGTGGCCCTCGGGCGTATTAAATGCGGTCTTCCACTCATCCCCCTGCCTGATCCGCACCAAATTATACGCCCCACGAAGATCAATTTTAGAGAACCACTTAGCACCCTCTATACGAGCAAACAAATCAGTAAGCAATGGCAATGGGTATTGATACTTAACAGTGATCTTATTCAGAAGCCGATAATCAATACATGGTCTCAAAGAGCCGTCTTTTTTTGAGACAAAGAAAAACCCAGCTCCCAAGGGAGAAGAAGATGGACGAATATGTCCCTTTTCCAAAGACTCCTTTATATATTCCCGCATAGCAGCATGTTCCGGCACAGACAGATTAAACAAACGACCCTTTGGATATTTACAACCCGGTATCAAATCTATGGCACAATCGCACTCACGGTGCGGAGGTAACGACCCAAGCTTGGGTTCGTCAAAGACGTCTTGATAATCAGAGAGGAACTCAGGGACTTCAGAGGGAATGGACGACGAAATAGAAACCAAAGGTAAGTCCCCATGAATACCCTTACATCCCCAGCTCAACACAGACATTGCTCTCCAGTCCAAGACTGGGTTGTGAGACTGCAACCATGGCAATCCCAGTACCAAATCGTCATGTAAATTATACAGCACCAGGAAACGAATAATCTCCTGGTGATCCGGATTGATACGCATGGTTACTTGTGTCCAGTATTGTGGTTTATTATTAGCCAATGGGGTGGAGTCAATCCCCTTCAGAGGAATAAGAGTCTCCAAAGGCTCTAAATCAAAACCACAACGATTGGCAAAGGACCAATCCATAAGACTCAGAGCGGCGCCAGAGTCAACATAGGCGTCCGTGGCAATGGATGACAAAGAGCAAATCAGGGTTACAGACAAAATAAACTTAGACTGAATGGTGCCAATGGAAACAGACTTATCAAGCTTCTTTGTACGCCTAGAGCATGCTGATATAACATGAGTAGAATCCCCACAATAGAAACACAATCCATTCTTCCGTCTAAAATTCTGTCGCTCGCTCCTGGACAGAATTCTATCACACTGCATACTTTCTGGCGTCTTTTCCATAGACACCGCCAGATGGTGCACCGGTTTGCGCTCCCGCAGACGCCTATCAATCTGAATAGCCATTGTCATGGACTCATTCAGACCTGCAGGCACAGGGAACCCCACCATAACATCCTTAACGGCATCAGAGAGACCTTCTCTGAAAGTTGCCGCCAAGGCGCACTCATTCCACTGAGTAAGCACAGACCATTTACGGAATTTTTGGCAGAAAACTTCAGCTTCGTCTTGCCCCTGAGATAGTGCCATCACAAAATCTTGTAAATTTTGTACTTTCATGATGAGATTATTCAAACCCGCAGTTACACTCTGGAGATCCATTATTGTCAGGTGCACACAGAGCCATACAGAGATTAGGAGGAGAGAGAGAAAAAAGACTGCAGCAAGGCAGACTGGAGGAAAAAAAAAAAAAAAAATTCCAGCAGACTTCTTATAACTCTCCTTTCTCAACCTGGGTCTTTAACACTTTACAGGCCGGTCAAACTGTCATGATCTCTGCAGGCAGAGATCATAGCAAGCCTATTGAGGGACAAGCTCTCGGAAGATGGAACTATACTGACCATGAACTAAGCCTGCCGCGCAACTAGAAATAGCCAGGTAGCATTTCCTATTTATCGCTAGATGCCCAGCTCTGGCCTAAGACCTAAATAGCTAGCAGAGGGAAATATAAGACCTGGCTCACCTCTAGAGAAATATTCCAAAGAAGACAGTAGCCCCCCACATATAATGACGGTGAGTTCAGATGAAACAACAAACGCAGCAGGAAAATAGTCTTAGCAAATTTGAGGTCCGCTTACTAGATAGCAGAAGACAGATAGTATACTTTCATGGTCAGCAGAAAAACACTAACAAAACACCATCCAGAGATTACCTTAAACTCTGGCATTAACTCATAACGCCAGAGTAGCAATCCCTGATCAACGAGAGCTTTCCAGACACAGTAACAAAACTTCAGCTGTGAACTGGAACAAATAGGCAAAACAAAACATGGACAAAAGTCCAACTTATCTAGTAGTTGTCTAGAAGCAGGAACAAGCACTGAGAGGCATCAGATAACATTGTTGACCGGCAAGAAACCACCAGAGAAATGAGCTTAAATAGCGACACCCACTACTGATGGAACCAGGTGAAACAGGAAAGAGGATGACAAGTCCAATTCCACAAGCGGCCACCGGGGGAGCCCAGAATCCAAATTCACAACAAAGCCCCTGATGGCGGTGGTCTTAGTTTGTAGGCCATTTTTGGGCAAACAAAAAAATGCCTCATAGACAGAAACCTGTCTGATTTTTCTCCCAAAATATCCTCAATACACAACTCTCTGTGTGAACATAGCCTTACAAAAAAAAAAGTTTTAGAAAACCTCTTAATTAGCAACTTACTGGTCAAAGGGTGTGTTTTTGAGGAGTTTTTTACTTGCAGAATTGGTCCAAAAATGCTAGGGAATCCTAATGCCAGCAAAGTCAATAAGAATCCTGAAGTGCTGTGCAAATGATCAATATTTTTCTTTTCAGGATTTGCTGTGAGTTTAAATCCACAGCATGTCAATTCTTTGTCTTTTTTCATCGTGTTTTTCACCAATTGACTTGGGTTGAGTCAGTCAAGTCTGCAGCAAAACTGCAAGTATAAAAATGTTTGTGTAGTTGCTGAGTTTTTGCTTGCATTTTTACGGACTTTATATTCGCTGTTTCCCACTCTGTCATCTGTGTGACGGCGTGAGAAACACCGGTGTGGCTGTTCTGATCGTCAGCAACATTACCACCGGTAAGATCATGACCCTGCAAATGTGACTGACCCATGGTAAAAACCTTACCACAGGGCATCAGCGTTGGCTGATGAGACTACTACTCCCATCATGGTAAAAAGAAACAAACTATGGAACTGCACTTTCCTTGCAATTTCACCGCACTTGGAATTTTTTTTCTGCTTTCCAGTGCACGACATGGTAAAACCAATGGTGTCTTTCAAAAGTACAACTTGTCCCGCAAAAAACAAGCTCTCACATATTGACCTAAAAATAAAAAAAGTTATGGCTCTTGGAACAAGGGGAGCAAAAAACGAAAAAGGAAAAACGGAAAATGGTCCGGTGGTTAGGGGGTTAATGTGTGATAGGAAAAGAAACTGAAAATTGTTACTGATAGTAAATTAACTTTCCAGATAACTTGCTGTACAAAATGAACTTCACATCACATGCTGGAGGGTTAAATGGGGTATTCCAGTTGCAAGAAGTCCTCAATTTTAGATGTGTGAGAGTCAGACCGCTGAGACCCCCACGATTGCTGAGCAATGCCCTCGAATATTTCCGGCAGTTCTACTGGAATGGAAGGAGAGGCATACGAGCATGCATACTGACACTCCATTCAGACGGGGGACAACACTAATTATGGTAACCAGAATGCCCCTTAAAATAGTGCAAAGGCATACAATTTTGTAACAATCCTTTGTGCATCTTAATTTATTTTACGCATATTTATTTTTCCACAGCACTTTACATACATCATCGTTGTCCCCACTGGAGCGCACAATCAAGATTCCCTAAAGGATTTCTTTCCAGAGACAGCACTCAGACCAAAAATATGGTAGTGTGAATATAGCCTTTGGGTTCTGTAGAAGAATGTTCCAAATTTCTACTACACGTTGATTCCCCCTCCCTTTGCCGGCTTCATCTTTAACTTTACTACACAGCTGCCTGACAACAGCGAGCTAATTATTTCCAAGCAGATAACTTCTTGCATCTGTCCACCTTTCCTGAATACCAATCATTTGTAGAACTGAGCTGAATAAGGCACATTTATTAATTCCAGAAAGCCTTTTACCAGCAACCATGTTTGGGAGTTTATTTTTTGTTATGCTTGTTTTCAGTAGGATTGTTAGCGTCAAAGGTCCAGATCTTCGGCTTTATTTTTTATAAGTAAAGGCACTCAGGTGGAACGTTTTAGTTTTGAAGGGAGTACACAGTGGGCATATTAAGTATTGACGGGGTGAAACATGAAAACTAAAAATGAAATTCAAAACTTGTGAAGGGAGTATTTATGGGGTACAATGAAGGAGGCATTCATAGTTTTGAAGAGGGTACTCACAGGGCATTAATACTATCAAAGTGGGCACTCAAAGAAAATTATAGAATTTGAAGGGGACACTGTGTATTGTTAGTTTTGAAAGCGACACTCACGGTCAAAGGAGTACATGGTGGATCATTACTTTTATGGTGTCTATTACTGAGTGCAAAACGGGGTCTTATTTCTTTTTTTGGTAGCACAGTGAGTGCTTTCTTAGGGATATAGGTGTAATTAATACTGTTTAAGAGACAAAGGGCACTATTACTGTGTGGGGGCACAAAGGGCACTATTACTGTGTGGGGGCACAAATGGGGTACTATTACTGTGTGGGGCACAAAGGGGGTACTATTACTGTGTGGGGCACAAAGGGGGTACTATTACTGTGTGGGGGCACAAAGGGGGTACTATTAGCGTGTGTGGCACAAAGGAGGTACTATTACTGTGTGGGGCATAAAGGGGGTACTATTACTGTGTAGGGGTACAAAGGGGTACTATTACTGTGTGGGGCACAAAGGGGGTACTGTTACTGTGTGGGGGCACAAAGGGGGTACTATTACTGTGTGGGGCACAAAGGGGGTACTATTACTGTGTAGGGGTACAAAGGGGGTACTATTACTGTGTGGGGCACAAAGGGGGTACTGTTACTGTGTGGGGGCACAAAGGGCACTATTACTGTGTGGGGGCACAAAGGGGGTACTATTACTGTGTGGGGCACAAAGGGGGTACTATTACTGTGTGGGGCACAAAGGGGGTACTATTACTGTGTAGGGGTACAAAGGGGGTACTATTACTGTGTGGGGCACAAAGGGGGTACTGTTACTGTGTGGGGGCACAAAGGGCACTATTACTGTGTGGTGGCACAAAGGGGGTACTATTACTGTGTGGGGCCCAAAGGGGGTACTATTACTGTGTGGGGCACAAAGGGGGTACTATTACTGTGTGGGGGCACAAAGGGCACTATTACTGTGTGGGGGCACAAAGGGGGTACTATTACTGTGTGGGGCACAAAGGGGGTACTATTACTGTGTGGGGCACAAAGGGGGCACTATTACTGGGTGGGGGCACAACGGGCACTATTACTGTGTGGGGGCACAAAGGGGGTACTATTACTGTGTGGGGGCACAAAGGGCACTATTACTGGGTGGGGGCACAACGGGCACTATTACTGTGTGGGGGCACAAAGGGGGTACTATTACTGTGTAGGGGCATAAAGGGGGTATTATTACTGTGTAGGGGCACAAAGGGGGTACTATTACTGTGTAGGGGCACAAAGGGCACTATTACTGTGTGGGGGCACAAAAGGGGTAGTATTAGTGTGTGGGGGCACAAAAGGGGTACTATTACTGTGTGGAGGCACAAATGGGGTACTGTTACTGTGTAGGGGCACTAAGGGGGTACTATTACTGTGTGGGGCACAAAGATGAACACTACTATTGATTACGAAGATGAAAAAAAACCCACTATTATTGTGTGGGGTGCAAAAGATGACACTTAGGGTACCGTCACACAGTGCAATTTTGATCGCTACAACGGCACGATTCGTGACGTTCCAGCGATGCATTTACGATATCGCTGTGTCTGACACGCTACTGCGATCCGGATCCCCGCTGAGAATCGTACGTCGTAGCAGATCGTTTGAAACTTTCTTTCGTCGTCTAGTGTCCCGCTGTGGCGGCATGATTGCATCGTGTGACACAGGTTGTATACGATGTGCGCACAGTAACCAATGGCTTCTACATCGCAAATACGTCATGAAATTATCGCTCCAGCGCCGTGTATTGCAACGTGTGACCGCAGTATACGACGCTGCAACGTCACGAATCGTGCCGTCGTAGCGATGAAAATGGCACTGTGTGACGGTACCCTAACTCACTAGGGTACAAAAGTTGCCACTTATTGTGTGTTGCACTATTACAATCTGCTTAGCACTATTATTAATAGTGGCGTTATCTCTCTGACACTATTATTTTCAGGTGCACTGTCTGTGTGGCATTTTATTCGGGTGATAGAGTATTGAGGTCACTGGGCCACGCAGTAGGTACAGGCACAGAATTAAGGGTAGCGGCAGGGTGGAAAGTTTGGAATAAGTGTGAATTGTGATGGAAATGTGAAAAGTCAAATATGTCTGTGTTGTATACTCTGCAGGTAAAATCCGGAATATGTCGTAATGCTGGTCTGGATGAGATGGAAAAGACGTGAAAACTGGACAGAAAGAACCATCAGTTATTTCATATACAGTAACTGTATGTTAATCATTTAAATCATTGGCACAACTGGAATCTACCACTATTTGGTCACTGTATGGTCGTAATATCAGTCTTTTTAGTAGTATTTTTATAATTCAACAACAGTTTCTCGTGGTGTAGATTTCTCCTTATGTAATGACAGGTGTTTACTGGCATTGTCGGTAATATTGGTCTTTGTACAGTGTGCTTTATTCCATAGTGGTCATGGAGTGGCAGTGTTATTTGAGCTTTGTATGGTCACAGTGTTGGTCATATTGGTCATTGTGCAGAGTCGGCAGGGTATCAAATACTTATTTTCTCTACTGTATTTCTGTTACGGCAGTTGTTTCTGTGGACAAACCTCTTTCATATGCTCTAAAATTAGAAATATATGAATTTTGCTTGCTGACCCTTTCCATAAGCAACCACCAGAATTATGAATGCAGTTCTAGACTATAATACCAACTGTAGGTCAGGACAACGTAAGTAATACAATACAGTTAGAATCATATTATTGCAATACTTGAAATCTGGTTAATGCATGCATTTAACTATTACGGTAAGTGCTTACCTGTTAGCTAACAGCTGGGATCTGGTGCCTGAAGGAGAAGTTAGGTAGATAGCCAGGTCTCCTCTGCGTGGGTGCGTAATGGTGATTCTTACCACCACATGTTCAAGATAAATGACATGGTGGTTGACGTTGTCGGCACATCCTGTTGCTTTATACACGGAGCGTACAACATTATCTGGACGTATGGTTCTATGTAAGATGAAGAATTACAGAAGAGCATGAATATATCACTCAGGCAGCTGTCAAGCATCAAGCATTAGTGCAGCAGCATGTACTGTAGCATCTTTATTTCAGCTGTAAATCTATGTTCCCACGATGAGTATTTGATGAGTTTTTGATGTTGAAGAGTTTCTGCACCTTTAGGCTAAGTTCACACGTTGCAGAATTGCCGCGGAAATTTCCGCGGCAATTCTGCACCTCCTGCCACGGGTATATCGCATGCAGAATTAGCATGCATATACCCGCAGAAAACTAGCGTTTTGCAAGCATAATTAGCTTGCAGAATGCTAGAGTTTTCCAAGTGATCTGTAGCATCGCTTGGAAAACTGACTGACAGGTTGGTCACACTTGTCAAACATAGTGTTTGACAAGTGTGACCAACTTTTTACTATAGATGCAGCCTATGCAGCATCTATAGTAAAAGATTGAATGTTTAAAAATAATAAAAAAAATAAAAAACATGGTTATACTCACCTGCAGACCTCAGCGGCGTCCGTTCCTATAGCTGGAGTGCAGTGAAGGGCCTGCGATGACGTCACTGTCTTGTGATTGGTCGCGTGAGTCACATGAGCGGTCACGCGACCAATCACAAGACAGTGACATCATCACAGGTCCTGAACCACATCATCTATAGGAACGGAAGAGAGATCATGCACCGGAGAGGTGGGAACACTTCGGGGGCCATCAGAGGGTGAGTATAAGACTATTTTTTATTTTAATTCTTTATTTTTTACCAATTATCTGGTGCCCATTCCGTGGAGGAGAGTCTCCTCTCCTCCACCCTGGGTACCAACCGCACATGATCTGCTTACTTCCCGCATGGTGTGCACAGCCCTGTGCGGGAAGTAAGGAGATCAATGCACTCCTATGGGTGCAGAATCGCCGCGATTCCGCAGTTTTAATGAACATGCTGCGTTTTTTTCTGGAATGCGATTCCGCTCAGGGAAAAAATGCAGCATGTGCACAAAAAATGCGGAATGCATTCTATTACATAGGATGCTTAATGTAAGCGTTTTTTTCGCGGTTTTATAGCGAAAAACCGCGAAAAAAAACGTGAAAAATATGCTACGTGTGCACACAGCCTTAAAGGGAACCTGTCACCCCCAAAATCGAAGGTGAGCTAAGCCCACCGGCATCAGAGGCTTATCTACAGCATTCTAGAATGCTGTAGATAAGCCCCCGATGTATCCTGAAAGATGAAAAAAAGAGGTTAGATTATACTCACCTGGGCAGGCGGTCCGATCCGATGGCCTCTCTGACCTTTCCCAGCGCCTGCACACTGCAGTACTTTGCTCTGCCCTCAACAGTGCAGACAAAGTACGTCTGCGCCGGAGCCGCAGAGTGAAGACAAGAAGAGGACATCATCGTAAGAAGATGGGAGGCCCCGGACCGCGACACCCATCGGACTGGACCGGGACCGCCCCTGGTTGAGTATAATCTAACCTCTTTTTCTCATCTTTCAGGATACATCGGGGGCTTATCTACAGCATTCCAGAATGCTGTAGATAAGCCCCTGATGCCGATGGGCTTAGCTCACCTTCGAATTTGGGGGTGACAGGTTCCTTTTAAGTAAACTAGGTTACTTGCCTTTTTCATAACATCATTGAGTGCATTTTTTACACTGTGTTTTTGTATCTTTTAGGTGTTTTATGCTTTAAATAAAGCTGCATTTTTATACTTCCTGGTATTTGGCTTTGACAAAACTTTATTGATGCATTCATGTGCAAATTACATGCGTTTTGGATGTGTTTCTGGTGTGGAAACACACTAAAAAACGCATGTACGAGTTTACCTGCAAATTTTCCACATCGAATTCATGCATAAAACTCATTGTACCCACAAGAGAAATTGACATGTTGCGGATTTGAAATACAATTTACACTGAGTAAAAAAGAAGCACAGTGGGCCTGAGATTCCTAGAAATCCCATCCATTTTGCTGGAACTGTAAGATGCTGCGTCTTTGAAGCAGCAAGTATACATGGCGTCAAAAACTCCCTCATAGTGGGCACACAGCCTTAATGGGATTTTTCATGTTACAAAGCAATAGCATATTGTTAGAATTTATGATTGGTGGGGGTCCGACCTCTGAGAGGTAAACTTATCACAGTGCTTTTTGCCATTTACAGTTTCCCGCTACAACTGCGCTCTCAGCTACCCATACATGAAATACAGTAGGTCCCATTTCCTTTAGACGTGCCATGCTGCTGTCCCTGCACAGGTGACTGGAGCGCTGCTATGCTGGAGACAACCATAATGGGATGCAGTGACAAATGAGTGCTGAAGCCCCTTTAATCTTAACATCAGGGGAGATCCTAGAGTATGGACACCCACAATTATAAAGTGATGGCATATCCTACCGCGGTTGTCAGGTGTTTGATTCAAACTATTCATCTGATGCACGTCTTGGGGAAAAAAACACTACTATTCAGTGTAAAATTGTACAATATAAGTTAAAGGGTTAAATCTATATGGGGCATTTATGACATATACTATACAGATGAGTTAAAATAGTGATAAAAAGAGAATGAAAGCAGCTGAGGATCCAATGTATTAATGGGACGTGCTCAGATAATCTTGTATATATATTTATTTGAGAGTTTTACTGTCTACTTAGGATATACCGTAACCAGCATACAGATTGTTTTGTATGTACATAAGTGATTAACATACATGTAACAGTGTAACATCTACACAACAGAAAATGTGTATACCATAGCAATGGTAATATAAAAAGATATAACATTACGCTCAGTGAGTAGTTGAGCAATCCTTGCCTACCGATACTGCCCATTCTCTGATCAGCATGTGTATTCACTGCTGTCACTCACGAGCATTGGAGAGGACACGTCCATTTACTGCCATCATAGCCATCTAATTTACAGCACTTTCTTCAAAGGATGATGATAGCCTTGTCAAACAGTTTATATCCAGCATCTACATGTCTCTGTCTCACATCTGACATGTTGATTGTACTATACATGGTGACAAGAGCTATAAACACAGTCACATTGGCTGTGATTGAATTATACATCTGTTGGTTGGGAAACTAAATGGTGGTCAGAATAAAATGTTTTGTACAATACGGAGGGTGTAGATGAAAGCTGTCATGTTCACTTTTTAGTAAGGGAATACATAAAATACGACATATTACTTGATCTGGCGGTCTGTGTTTTCAACGCAAATGTGTTGTGCAGGGACCGTCGTCCATTTCTCTGCTTCGATCACCATGGCTTCAGCATCCATCAAGCCAAATCCATATAGGTGGCTCACTATTGAGTAGAAGAAGAATGTGGTGTTAATTTGTAAGAATCAAAGTATTACCCTTCACCCCTAGATATTGAAATGTAATAATACATTAATATTTGGGAACTGTTAATCGCAGAACAAAGGCTTTTCATTGCTCCATCTTAATGTTTTTATAAATGAGAATCAGTTGCCACATAGGGGTTATCCAGTTTTAGAAAATCATTCTACCCTAGTTATAGTTTGTTTTAAAGTTTGTTTCCGCGGGTCCATCGCTGAGTGTCTGCTATGCCACCCAGTGCCTGCTATAGTCTGCAGTACTGACGTCACATCGCCAGCACTAAAGACTCTAAGCAGCTTGTGCCATCAACTTGTGCAAGAGCTGCTGAGCTAAGCTATTGGTTACTTTGCTATTCATGTGACGTCTGCACTACAGACACTACCAGACACGAGCAGCGAAGACGTTGGCCCCGGGGATGGCGGAAAAAGCACAGTTTGTTAGTTTTAAGGATGCACCAATAATATGTCCGCTCCTACCAACCAAAACTACCGCAAATAAGCGGAGGTTTCCAGGACTAAACAGATTATGAGATGTTTGCCATTAACCAAAATAAATCTGGATACAGGACACATTGAGCAAACTTAGACTAGACAGTGTGAAAATGCTGAATGATAAATTTGCTCAATCTTAAAGATACTTCTGTCTAACTTTACACCAACTGTTGAGTGACTTACTTTGCAACACATTTATAGGCCATTTTTCTTCCACACCTCTTCTTTTGGAACCATACATTACACCCCTTTGCCAAACAAGTGGTTAAATCGATTATTAAATAGGTCTAAGGACTTGGTATGACTTAATGCCCCAAATTTTGCAAATTTTTGACTCAGTCTCGGCTCAAACACATTAGTAAATCTGCCCCACAGACTTCAAATAATAGCATTGATCTTGGACCTTAACTTATTTTAACAATGAAAATTCTTTCACACAGCTCATAGCGCATCATCTAAGCAAAGAAACAAGTATTTTTTTCTATAGTGTTTAGTCAGCTTTTGGGTCAGTCGATGTTGGGCCTACATCATAGCACTCCCCTCTGTGATGTACTCACATGCATCTATGACATATGAAAGATCATTTTCCCTTAACAGCCATTAAAATGAGCTGCCATCTGCACACACTTTACTACTATTCCTGAGAGGCCATGTTGTGCTTCATGATGTCAATCAAGATACTAAACCACAAGACATGCATAGAGAGGATTATGCAGCTCACCTCCACCAGTGTCACAGATCAGACACTCTCATAAATACAGAAGACACAATGTATGAAGCAGCACCAAAGTTCTTAGCAGAAAACTTCTTTCTTTATTCAGAACTTCTATAAAATCCCAAAACGACACCAGCCACCATAGAATAGCACAATTAGGATTGTTATCTCATTCAGATACACATAAACTAAAGCTTGTTTTTTCATACTGCATGTAATAATCGCGTGCTGTTTTATGGTGTCACTTTTGGATTTTCTTGAAGTTTTGCAGAACCAAAGTAGTTTTTTTTAATTGGGGCTGGATCACGCTGTGTGTACTTGTATTAAAATTTACCATCTCATTTGTATATCATATCCTCATTGAATCCGTAAAAGACAATAATGTATTTGCATTTCAATATTGAGAAAAAATGACCATAATAATGAACCATTACATGCATTTTAGAATAAACAAGATAAATGTGCAAGCTATAAAATCATGCTATTATAATTATTTATTCTTATAGTAATAATAGCAATAATAAGGGTTTAAGATGTCTGATCATCCTAATTTATTATTGTCAAAGAAAGAATAGACAAGAGAACAATCTACACAATGAAGAAATCATTTTCTTAAAATAAAGCACAATACTTCAAGAACAAGATAAGAAACAAAATCATAAAGGATGTCCAGACATGTGCCAACACTACTTCTTAAAAGCTCTGGCCTGCATGCTGAGGTGTTCAGCTGCAGGTATTTAAAGATGGAGACCACCTCAGAGAACAAAAATGTAAAGTGTGCAGCAGTGGGAAGGTGAAAATGACCTTGTAGCATACTTTCATCACTATGTAGACAAAACACTTCCGATGCCCCATGGTCTCAAAGAACTACACTCACACGGCACACATTCTGCACAAGCTCTGGACACATTATCAGCATCTATCACAAGAAACAGACAGAAAACTCAAAAGCCAAGAGAAAAATTATCCATAACCATGTTTATTTTATTATATAGGTGCTTCTCACAAAATTAGAATATCATCAAAAAGTTAATTTATTTCAGTTCTTCAATACAAAAAGTGAAACTCATATATTAGATAGTAATTACAGAGTGATCTATATCAAGTGTTTATTTCTGTTTATGTTGACGATTATGGCTTACAGCCGATGAAGACCCAAAGTCATTATCTCAGTAAATTAGAATACTTTATAATACCAGCTTGAAAAATGTATTTAAAATCCGAAATGTTGGCCTACTGAAATGTATGTTCAGTAAATGCACTCAATGCTTGGTTGGGGCTCCTATTGCTTCAATTACTACATCAATGCGGCGTGGCATGGAGGCGATCAGCCTGTGGCACTGCTGAGGGGTTATAGAAGCCCAGGTTGCTTTGATAGCAGCCTTCAGCTCACCTGCATTGTTGGGTCTGGTGTCCCTCATCTTCCTCGTGACAATACCCCATAGATTCTCTTCGGGGTTAAGGTCAGGTGAGTTTGATGGCCAATCAAGCACAGTGATACTGTTGTTTTTAAACCAGATATTGGTACTTTTGGCAGTGTCGAAACAGGTGCCAAGTCCTGCTGGAGAATGAAATTTCCATCTCCAAAAAGCTTGTCAGCAGAGGGAAGCATGAAGTGCCCTAAAATTTCCTGGTAGACAGCTGCGCTGACTTTTGTCTTGATATAACACAGTGGACCTCCACCAGCAGATGACATGGCTCCCCAAACCATCACTGATTGTGGAAACTTCACACTAGACCTCAAGCAACTTGGATTGTGTGCCTCTCCACTCTTCCTCCAGACTCTGGGACCTTGATTTCCAAATAAAATTCAAAATGTACTTTCATCTGAAAACAACACCTTGAACCACTGAGCAACAGTCCAGTTCTTTTTCTCCTTGGCCCAGGTAAGATGCTTCTGGTGTTGTCTATTGGTTATGAGTAGGGTTGAGCGACTTTCATTTTTTTAAGATCGAGTAGGGTTTTGGGAAACCCGATTTTGTCCAGAGTCGAGTCGAGTGCAGTCGGCCGATTATCGCTAAAAGTCGGGGATCGACCGAAACACGAAACCCAATGCAAGTCAATGGGGAAGCATAGTCGGCAGTGAGTGGAGGCCAGGAAAACACCTACAGTGCCCATTTTAATGCCAAAAACATCCATTCTTGTTTCTGAAGCTTGCCAATCTTAATTAACTGTATAATAATAGTTGGGCATAGGGAATTGGGGGAAAGTTGTGGGGGGAGTAGGGCTGGCTCAAGTTTTTCGTGGGCCCAGGAAATGCGGACTACGTCACGGCGGTGTTGCAGGGAAAGGTAAGTATTTAAAAGTTGCAAGTGCTGTGATCCTGAGCAAGCAGGGGGGGCCCACTCGTTCGCATTGCCACTGGCACAGGGCCCCTCAAAGTACGGCGGTGTGTTTGCATGGCGGGGGCGCCTCCCACCAGCAGCGACACTTTTGCGTACTCTGAGGGGCCCTGTGCCAGTGACGTCGCCAACGAGTATGCCCCCCCACCTGATGAAGGAACCTGCACTTTCATCTGCACCTTCCTCTTTGTCCCTGTGTAAGGTGGTATAACATGCGGGAAGGGGAACCTTACTTTCAGCAGGGACAGATTCTGGCTGTGTAGAGTACAAGGGGAATGTAGTGGTCTAGGTCAATGTACCAGCAGACTCATTTAGCAGTGGCTGGGCAATGGGCAGGATGAGGAGGAAACAGATATAGGGCCAAAGAATAAAGTAGGCTACATGCAGTTCAAAATTGGTAACAGGACTAAACAGGCGGCATTGCTTTGTTCAGTGGAGTAGCAAACCCAAGAGCAGCAGACACTGTTTCAAGGGCCTAACCACACTAGTAGGCCAAATGCAGTTTAATATCTGATAGTATAGGGCGAAAGCCAGAATGTGGAAGCTCAGCTTTGTTCAGTTGAGGACAACACCAGGGAGGGGCAGACACCTTTAGTAGGCCGGAAAAGCCTATTGCATTTTTTAAAATGGTAATTTGGAGCAGAAGGTTGAAGCTCAGCTTTATTTAGTTGAGGGCAACACCAGGGAGGGGCAGAAGCCGTTAGTAGGCCCTAACCACCATTTTTTTTTTTTTTAAAACCACTTAATGAGAGCCGGAAGGTTGAAGCTCAGCTTTATTTAGTTGAGGACAACACCAGGGAGGGGCAGAAGCCGTTAGTAGGCCCTAACCACCATTTTTTTTTTAAAACCACATAATGAGAGCCGGAAGGTTGAAGCTCAGCTTTATTTAGTTGAGGACAACACCAGGGAGGGGCAGAAGCCGTTAGTAGGCCCTAACCACCATTTTTTTTTTAAAACCACTTAATGAGAGCCGGAAGGTTGAAGCTCAGCTTTATTTAGTTGAGGACAACACCAGGGAGGGGCAGAAGCCGTTAGTAGGCCCTAACCACCATTTTTTTTTTTTTTAAAACCACATAATGAGAGCCGGAAGGTTGAAGCTCAGCTTTATTTAGTTGAGGACAACACCAGGGAGGGGCAGAAGCCGTTAGTAGGCCCTAACCACCATTTTTTTTTTTAAAACCACATAATGAGAGCCGGAAGGTTGAAGCTCAGCTTTATTTAGTTGAGGACAACACCAGGGAGGGGCAGAAGCCGTTAGTAGGCCCTAACCACCATTTTTTTTTTTAAAACCACATAATGAGAGCCGGAAGGTTGAAGCTCAGCTTTATTTAGTTGAGGACAACACCAGGGAGGGGCAGAAGCCGTTAGTAGGCCCTAACCACCATTTTTTTTTTTAAAACCACATAATGAGAGCCGGAAGGTTGAAGCTCAGCTTTATTTAGTTGAGGGCAACACCAGGGAGGGGCAGAAGCCGTTAGTAGGCCCTAACCAAAGTTGAAGGCCAAATGCAGTTTAATTTCTGATACTATAGGCCGAAAGCCAGAAGGTGGAAGTTCCGATTTAGACAGTGGAGGACAATTTGAATTAGGGACTGCAGACAGACTTAGTAGGCTGTCCCCTGTGGACCATGCATCCACCACATTAACCCATTGCGCCGTAATGGACACGTAATCTTCCGTGGCCATGCCTACAGGTCCATGCGTCTGTTGTCAGGTGCACCTTTGTACTCACAGATTGCCAGAGTGCATGGACAATGCGGTCTTCTACATGCTGGTGGAGGGTTGGGATGGCTTTTCTCGCAAAAGAAGTGTCGACTGGTTAGCTTGTAGCGTGGTACAGCGTAGTCCATCATGGCCTTATTAATAGTAAATAAAATATATAACTAGGCTCTATGAACTTTTAAATAGGTTCCAGGGGTACACGGGCAGCATTGGTGTGGTCAGTGGAGGAGTATTGCAAGTAGGGGCTGCAGACAGGCTATCAAAGGCCTAAAATAACAAACAGTAGGCAGTCATGGCAGTTTTACATCGGTTACATGGATACACAGGCAGGCACTCCAGGCAGCATTGTGCTCAGTGGAGGAGTATTGCAAGTAGGGGCCGCAGACAGGCTATCAAAGGCCTAAAATAACAAACAGTAGGCAGTCATGGCAGTTTTACATCGGTTACATGGATACACAGGCAGGCACTCCAGGCAGCATTGTGGTCAGTGGAGGAGTATTGCAAGTAGGGGCCGCAGACAGGCTATCAAAGGCCTAAAATAACAAACAGTAGGCAGTCATGGCAGTTTTACATCGGTTACATGGATACACAGGCAGCTAGGTGGTGAGTGGAGGAGTATTTAAAGTAAGGACCGCAGACAGGCTATCAAAGGCCTAACATAACAAACAATAGGCTCATGGCAGTTTTACAGCGGTTACATGGATACACGGGCAGGCAGCTTGGTGGTGAGTGGAGGAGTATTTAAAGTATGGACCGCAGACAGGCTTCGAAGGCCTAACACAATAAAATGGGCTGGCTGTAGGCACTTTAAAATTGGTTCCAGGGGTACACGGGCAGCAGTGGTCTGGTCAGTGGAGGCCTAGTGGAAGTATGGACCGCAGACAGGCTTCGAAGGCCTAACACAATAAAATGGGCTGGCTGTAGGCACTTTAAAATTGGTTCCAGGGGTACACGGGCAGCAGTGGTCTGGTCAGTGGAGGCCTAGTGGAAGTATGGACCGCAGACAGGCTTCGAAGGCCTAACACAATAAAATGGGCTGGCTGTAGGCACTTTAAAATTGGTTCCAGGGGTACACGGGCAGCAGTGGTCTGGTCAGTGGAGGACTAGTGGAAGTATGGACCGCAGACAGGCTTCGAAGGCCTAACACAATAAAATGGGCTGGCTGTAGGCACTTTAAAATTGGTTCCAGGGGTACACGGGCAGCAGTGGTCTGGTCAGTGGAGGACTAGTGGAAGGAGGGAGCGCAGAAAGGCTTCAAAGGCCTAACATAACAAACAATAGGCTCATGGCAGTTTTACAGCGGTTACATGGATACACGGGCAGGCAGCTTGGTGGTGGTGAGTGGAGGAGTATTTAAAGTAGGGACCGCAGACAGGCTATCAAAGGCCTAACATAAAAAAACAATAGGCTCATGGCAGTTTCACAGCGGTTACATGGATACACGGGCAGGCAGCTTGGTGGTGGTGAGTGGAGGAGTATTTAAAGTAGGGACCGCAGACAGGCTATCAAAGGCCTAACATAACAAACAATAGGCTCATGGCAGTTTTACAGCGGTTACATGGATACACGGGCAGGCAGCTTGGTGCTGAGTGGAGGAGTATTTAAAGTATGGACCGCAGACAGGCTTCGAAGGCCTAACACAATAAAATGGGCTGGCTGTAGGCACTTTAAAATTGGTTCCAGGGGTACACGGGCAGCAGTGGTCTGGTCAGTGGAGGCCTAGTGGAAGGAGGGACCGCAGACAGGCTTCGAAGGCCTAACACAATAAAATGGGCTGGCTGTAGGCACTTTAAAATTGGTTCCAGGGGTACACGGGCAGCAGTGGTCTGGTCAGTGGAGGCCTAGTGGAAGTATGGACCGCAGACAGGCTTCGAAGGCCTAACACAATAAAATGGGCTGGCTGTAGGCACTTTAAAATTGGTTCCAGGGGTACACGGGCAGCAGTGGTCTGGTCAGTGGAGGACTAGTGGAAGTATGGACCGCAGACAGGCTTCGAAGGCCTAACACAATAAAATGGGCTGGCTGTAGGCACTTTAAAATTGGTTCCAGGGGTACACGGGCAGCAGTGGTCTGGTCAGTGGAGGCCTAGTGGAAGGAGGGACCGCAGACAGGCTTCGAAGGCCTAACACAATAAAATGGGCTGGCTGTAGGCACTTTAAAATTGGTTCCAGGGGTACACGGGCAGCAGTGGTCTGGTCAGTGGAGGACTAGTGGAAGGAGGGAGCGCAGAAAGGCTTCAAAGGCCTAAAATAACAAACAATAGGCTCATGGCAGTTTTACAGCGGTTACATGGATACACGGGCAGGCAGCTTGGTGGTCAGTGGAGGAGTAGGGACCGCAGACAGGCTATCAAAGGCCTAAAATAACAAACAATAGGCTCATGGCAGTTTTACAGCGGTTACATGGATACACGGGCAGGCAGCTTGGTGCTGAGTGGAGGAGTAGTGCAAGGAGTGTCTGTCCCAGTACTCCCAAAATATAAATAGATGTTAATGTCTCGCAAAACAACCAAAACAAAAAAAAAGATGGCATACTTAGGTACAGGGGTGGGCTCATCTGCTGTGTTTCTGACATAGTAATTTGGCAGTAACTATTTAATGGTGCCAATATAGGACACAGACACAGACTACTTTAAGTTGCATCATAGATGTCTACAAATTTGTATTGTCAGTGCCAGACATTGAATGATGTCAGCGAATAGACTAAAGATTGGTGGAGCTGTGCGACATAATTTTGCACGTAGTAGAGCCCAGTTTGAGCTGGGGTAGGGGGGAACTCTCTTGAGGCCGGCGGGACCGCCCCAGGGCCACTCATGTTACAACGGTGTGTCTGACGTTGGGTGCGCACCACCACCGCCAGAGACACTACATTGTACTATGAGGGACCCAGTAGCAATGCCGTCAACCAAAAGCGAGCACACCCACCTCTTCAGACAAACAGCAGTCTCACGGGTGCTTGCGCCAAGTCGCGATACCACGGCCCCGTGTGGGGAGTTTGGCCATTTAGGGAGGTGTAAACATGTCGTATGCTGTACAATCTGCAGCAGCAAATTAGACATTAGAAAAGTAATTCACAGGCAAGAGCTTTTCATAGGAAAGCTAGGTGTCGGCCGGGCAAGGTGGGGCAAAAGATTTTGAAATCCAGTTGTGGTTCATTTTAATGAATGTTAGATCGTCAACATTTTGGGTAGCCAGACGAGTCCTTTTTTCGGTTAATATTGACCCTGCAGCACTGAATACTCTTTCTGATAGGACACTTGCTGCCGGGCAAGCAAGCTCCTGCAATGCATATTCTGCCAATTCTGGCCAGGTGTCTAATTTGGAGGCCCAGTAATCAAATGGGAATGACGGTTGAGGGAGAACATCGATAAGGGATGAAAAATAGTTAGTAACCATACTGGACAAATGTTGTCTCCTGTCACTTTCAATTGATGCAGCAGTACCTGTCCTGTCTGCGGTCATAGCAAAATCACTCCACAACCTGGTCAGAAAACCCCTCTGTCCAACGCCACTTCTGATGTGTGCACCCCTAACACTCCTAGTCTGCTGCCCCCTGGAGCTCGTGTGAGAACGATCACGTGCGCTGTGTGCTGGGAATGCCTGAAGCAAACGGTCAACAAGAGTTGATTGTTTGGTTGCTAATATTAGTTCCAAGTTCTCATGTGGCATAATATTTTGCAATTTGCCTTTATAGCGTGGATCAAGGAGGCAGGCCAACCAGTAATCGTCATCGTTCATCATTTTCGTAATGCGTGTGTCCCTTTGTAGGATACGTAAGGCATAATCCGCCATGTGGGCCAAAGTTCCACTTGTCAAATCTCCGGTTGTGATTGGTTGAGGGGCAGTTGCAGGCAAATCTACGTCACTTGTGTCCCTCAAAAAACCAGAACCCGGCCGTGACACGCAACCAATTTCCTGTGCCCCCGTGAAAGTTTCCGCATTAAAAATATACTCATCCCCATCATCCTCCTCGTCCTCCACCTCCTCTTCGCCCGCTACCTCGTCCTGTACACTGCCCTGACCAGACAATGGCTGACTGTCATCAAGGCTTCCCTCTTCCTCTGGTGCAGACGCCTGCTCCTTTATGTGCGTCAAACTTTGCATCAGCAGACGCATTAGGGGGATGCTCATGCTTATTACGGCGTTGTCTGCACTAACCAGCCGTGTGCATTCCTCAAAACACTGAAGGACTTGACACATGTCTTGTATCTTCGACCACTGCACACCTGACAACTCCATGTCTGCCATCCTACTGCCTGCCCGTGTATCCTCCCACAAATAAATAACAGCACGCCTCTGTTCGCACAGTCTCTGAAGCATGTGCAGTGTTGAGTTCCACCTTGTTGCAACGTCTATGATTAGGCGATGCTGGGGAAGGTTCAAAGACCGCTGATAGGTCTGCATACGGCTGGCGTGTACAGGCGAACGTCGGATATGTGAGCAAAGTGCACGCACTTTGAGGAGCAGGTCGGAGAACCCAGGATAAGTTTTCAATAAGCACTGCACCACCAGGTTTAAGGTGTGAGCCAGGCAAGGAATGTGTTTCAGTTGGGAAAGGGAGATGGCAGCCATGAAATTCCTTCCGTTATCACTCACTACCTTGCCTGCCTCAAGATCTACTGTGCCCAGCCACGACTGCGTTTCTTGTTGCAAGAACTCGGACAGAACTTCCGCGGTGTGTCTGTTGTCGCCCAAACACTTCATAGCCAATACAGCCTGCTGACGCTTGGCAGTAGCTGGCCCATAATGGGACAACTGGTGTGCAACAGTGTCATCTGCCGATGGAGTGGTTGGCCGACTGCGTTCTGTGGAAGAGCTGTAGCTTCTGCAGGAGGACGAGGAGGAGGAGGAGGGGGTGCGAACGCCTACAGCCAACTGTTTCCTAGACCGTGGGCTAGGCACAACTGTCCCTAAATTGATGTCGCCTGTGGACCCTGCATCCACCACATTCACCCAGTGTGCCGTGATGGACACATAACGTCCCTGGCCATGCCTACTGGTCCATGCATCTGTAGTCAGGTGCACCTTTGTACTCACAGATTGCCTGAGTGCATGGACGATGCGCTGTTTAACATGCTGGTGCAGGGCTGGGATGGCTTTTCTGGAAAAAAAGTGTCGACTGGGTAGCTCGTATCGTGGTTCAGCGTACTCCATCAGGGCTTTGAAAGCTTCGCTTTCAACTAACCGGTAGGGCATCATCTCTAACGAGATTAGTCTAGCTATGTGGGCGTTAAAACCCTGTGTACGCGGATGCGAGGATAAGTACTTCCTTTTTCTAACCAGAGTCTCATGTAGGGTGAGCTGGACTGGAGAGCTGTAGATCGTGGAACTTTCGGGTGTGCCGGTGGACATGGCAGACTGAGAGACGGTTGGAGACGGTATTGTTTCCGCCGGTGCCCTACATGCAATATTTCCTCCTACAAAACTGGTGATTCCCTGACCCTGACTGCTTTTGGCTGGCAAAGAAACCTGCACAGATACTGCCGGTGGTGCGGAAAATGGTGGCCTTACAGTGACGGAAGGGATGTTGCGTTGCTGACTAGCTTCATTGGCCGAGGGTGCTACAACCTTGAGGGACGTTTGGTAGTTAGTCCAGGCTTGAGAATGCATGGTGGTTAAGTGTCTATGCATGCAACTAGTATTTAGACTTTTCAGATTCTGACCTCTGCTTAAGCTAGTTGAACATTTTTGACAGATGACTTTGCGCTGATCAGTTGGATGTTGTTTAAAAAAATGCCAGACTGCACTCTTCCTAGACTCTGATCCCTTTTCAGGGATTGCAGACTGAGCTTTAACCGGATGGCAACGCTGTGCTCCAACAGGTTTTGGCTTTGACACGCGTTTTGGTCCAGATACGGGCCCGGCAGATGGAACCTGTTGCGATGTTGATGCCTGCTGCGGCCCCTCCTCCACCTCCGCTTCTGAACTACTGCCGCCTGCACCCTGTTCCCCCAATGGCTGCCAATCGGGGTCAATAACTGGGTCATCTATTACCTCCTCTTCGAGCTCGTGTGCAACTTCGTCTGTGTCACTGTGTCGGTCGGTGGTATAGCGTTCGTGGCGGGGCAACATAGTCTCATCAGGGTCTGATTGTGGATCTGTACCCTGAGAGGGCAATGTGGTGGTCTGAGTCAAAGGAGCAGCATAGTACTCTGGCTGTGGCTGTGCATCAGTGCACTCCATGTCAGAATATACTTGTAATGGGCATGGCCTGTTAAATGTTTCACTTTCTAAGCCAGGGACGGTATGTGTAAAGAGCTCCATGGAGTGACCCGTTGTGTCGCCTGCTGCATCCTTCTCTCTTGTTGTAGTTTTTGCTGAGGAGGACAAGGAAGCGACTTGTCCCTGACCGTGAACATCCACAAGCGACGCGCTGCTTTTACATTTACCAGTTTCGGAAGAGGAGGCAAAAGAGCTAGAGGCTGAGTCTGCAATGTAAGCCAAAACTTGCTGTTGCTGCTCCGCCTTTAAAAGCGGTTTTCCTACTCCCAGAAAAGAGAGCGTTCGAGGCCTTGTGTAGCCTGACGACGAAACTGGCTCCACAGCTCCAGACTTAGGTGGAATATTTTTATCCCCACGACCACCTGATGCTCCACTACCACTACCATCATTACCAGCTGACAATGAACGCCCACGACGACCTCTTGCACCAGACTTCCTCATTGTTTTAAAATCTTAACCAAAGTAACTTTATTTGTTGCTATCAAACAACTTACACGGTGAGCTATAACTTCAGTATGATTTCAATATCCCTTAACAGGTTGGTGAGACCACAAGGAAAATCAGGCACAATGTTACACACTCTGTTTTCTGTGGCACAAAATCACAGAGATGACACACACGCAGGACTGTCACTCAAGCACTAATGTCAATATTAATCTCCCACCTAATTTATTTATTTTTTTTTCTCAGGGAGACTTTAGAAACCAAATAATATTAAAAAAAAAAAAAAAAAAGGCTTTCTATGGCCCACAATTAGAGAGAGAGAGGTGGCACAACCAGGAGTCAAGACTGGCGCACAAGCTGAAAGGGCAATATTACTCTCCCACTGTTTTTTATGTTTTTTTTGTTTTTTTCAGGGAGACTTTAGAAACCAAATAATATTAAAAAAACCAAAAAAAAAAAAGGCTTTCTATGGCCCACTGAATGAGAGGGAGAGAGGTGGCACACCCAGGAGTCAAGACTGGCACACAAGCTGAAAGGGCAATATTACTCTCCCACTGTTTTTTTATGTATTTTTTGTTTTTTCAGGGAGACTTTAGAAACCCAATAATATTTAAAAAAAAAAATAAATAGGCTTTCTATGGCCCACTGAATGAGAGGGAGAGAGGTGACACACCCAGGAGTCAAGACTGGCACACAAGCTGAAAGGGCAATATTACTCTCCCACTGTTTTTTTAGGTTTTTTTTTTTTTTTCAGGGAGAATTAGAAACCAAATAATATTAAAAAAAAAAAAAAAATAGGCTTTCTATGGCCCACTGAATGAAAGGGAGAGAGGTGGCACACCCAGGAGTCAAGACTGGCACACAAGCTGAAAGGGCAATATTACTCTCCCACGGTTTTTTTATGTATTTTTTGTTTTTTCAGGGAGACTTTAGAAACCCAATAATATTTAAAAAAAAAAATAAATAGGCTTTCTATGGCCCACTGAATGAGAGGGAGAGAGGTGGCACACCCAGGAGTCAAGACTGGCACACAAGCTGAAAGGGCAATATTACTCTCCCACTGTTTTTTTAGGTTTTTTTTTTTTTTTCAGGGAGAATTAGAAACCAAATAATATTAAAAAAAAAAAAAATAGGCTTTCTATGGCCCACTGAATGAAAGGGAGAGAGGTGGCACACCCAGGAGTCAAGACTGGCACACAAGCTGAAAGGGCAATATTACTCTCCCACTGTTTTTTTATGTATTTTTTGTTTTTTCAGGGAGACTTTAGAAACCCAATAATATTTTAAAAAAAAAATAAATAGGCTTTCTATGGCCCACTGAATGAGAGGGAGAGAGGTGGCACACCCAGGAGTCAAGACTGGCACACAAGCTGAAAGGGCAATATTACTCTCCCACTGTTTTTTTAGGTTTTTTTTTTTTTTCAGGGAGACTTTTGAAACCAAATAATATTAAAAAAAAAAAAAAAAAAAAAATATAGGCTTGCTATAG
Source organism: Ranitomeya variabilis (assembly GCF_051348905.1). Taxonomy (NCBI): domain Eukaryota; kingdom Metazoa; phylum Chordata; class Amphibia; order Anura; family Dendrobatidae; genus Ranitomeya; species Ranitomeya variabilis. Next base: position 377,389,768 of record NC_135232.1, read on the forward strand.
CCCACTGAATGAGAGATAGCGCACACACAGCAGTGGCACACAAGCCCTGACTGAGGCCAATATTTTTCTCCCACTGATTGATGTAGTGTTTCTGTGTTGAGGTAGATTTTAGAACACAAATCACGGAAAAAATAAATAGGCTTTCTATGGCCCACTCAGTGAGAGATGGCACACACAGGGATGGCACTGTAGCAGAAATGCCAATCTTAATCTCCCACAAAAAAAAAACAAAAAAAAAAAAAAAACTGTCCTACAATTACTATCTCCCTGCAGTAATGTAAGCCAGGTATGGCAGGCAGCAATAGGAGTGGACTGATGCACAAATTAAATAAAAAGTGTGGACAAACAAAAAAGATAGCTGTGCAGAAAGGAAGGAACAAGAGGATATGTGCTTTGAAAAAAGCAGTTGGTTTCCACAGTGGCGTACACACAGCAATACAGCTATCACGGAGCCTTCTAGGGCAGCCCAATGAGCTACAGCGCTGAGGGGAAAAAAAAAAAAAAATAGCTTCCACTGTTCCTGCACACCGAAGGTGGTGTTGGACAGTGGAAATCGCTGCAGCACAAGCGGTTTGGTGGTTAGTGGACCCTGCCTAACGCTCTCCCTGCTTCTGATGAAGCGGCAGCAACCTGTCCCTAAGCTCAGATCAGCAGCAGTAAGATGGCGGTCGGCGGGAACGCCCCTTTATAGCCCCTGTGACGCCGCAGACAGCAAGCCAATCACTGCAATGCCCTTCTCTAAGATGGTGGGGACCAGGATCTATGTCATCACGCTGCCCACACTCTGCGTTCACCTTCATTGGCTGAGAAATGGCGCTTTTCGCGTCATTGAAACGCGACTTTGGCGCGAAAGTCGCGTACCGCATGGCCGACAAGCACAGGGGTCGGATCGGGTTTCATGAGACGCCGACTTAGCCAAAAGTCGGCGACTTTTGAAAATGATCGACCCGTTTCGCTCAACCCTAGTTATGAGTGGCTTGACACAATGAATGCAACACTTGTAGCCCATGTCCTGGATACGTCTGTGTGTGGTGGCTCTTGAAGCAATGACTCCAGCAGCAGTCCACTGCTTGTGAATCTCCCCCAAATTTTTGAGTGGCCTTTTCTTAACAATCCTTTCAAGGCTGTGGTTATCTCAGTTACTTATGCACACTTTTTCCTTCCACTCAACTTTCCATTAATATGCTTGGATACAGCACTCTGTGAACAGCCAGCTTCTTTAGCAGTGACCTTTTGTGGCTTACCCTCCTTGTGGAGTGTGTAAATGACTGCCTTCTGGATATCTCTCAAGTCAGCAGTCTTCCCTATGATTGTGGAGCCTACTGAAACAGACTAAGGGACCTTTTTAAATGCTTAGGAAGCCTTTGCAGGTGTTTTTGTTAATTATTCTAATTTATTGAGATAATGACTTTTGGGTTTTCATTGTCTGTAAGCCATAATCATCAACATGAACAGAAATAAACACTTGAAATAGATCACTCTGTTTGCAATGACTCTACATAATATATGAGTTTCGCTTTTTGTACTGAAGAAGTGAAATAAATTAACTTTTTGATGATATTTTAACTTTGTGTGAAGCAACTGTATATCGATTAAAAACAAAAATGGTTTCGAGAAGGATGCAGCATATCCATATCAGTGGGAAAAAACCACATCCCTTCAAATATCACCAATCATTTAGAGTTTTAATAGGGTTAGAATAAGGTATGGACAGTACATGTAATCAGAGTGGTACACTAATATATTAACCCCTTAGTGACAGAGCCAATTTGGTACTTAATGACCGAGCCAATTTTTACAATTCTGACCACTGTCACTTTAAGAGGTTATAACTCTGGAACGCTTTATCGGATCCCGCTGATTCTGAGATTGTTTTTTTGTGACATATTGTACTTCAAGTTAGTGGTAACATTTCTTTGATATTACTTGCGATTATTTATGAAAAAAACGGAAATATGGCGAAAATATTTAACATTTTGCAATTTTCAAACTTTTAATTTTTATGCCCTTAAATCACAGAGATATGTCACACAAAATACTTAATAGGTAACATTTCCCACATGTCTACTTTACATCTGCACAATTTTGGAAACAAATTTTTTGTTAGGGAGTTATAAGGGTTAAAAGTTGACCAGCAATTTCTCATTTTTACAACACCATGTTTTTTTTAGGGACCACATCACCTTTGAAGTCATTTTGAGGGGTCTATATGATAGAAAATAACCAAGTGTGACACCATTCTAAAAACTGCACCCCTCAAGCTGCTCAAAACCACATTCAAGAAGTTTATTAACCCTTTACGTACTTCACAGGAACTGAAATAATGTGGAAGAAAAACTTTTTTTGCAAACATTTTACTTCAGAACCATTTTTTTTAATTTTCACAAGTGTAAAAACAGAAATTTAACCACAAATTTTGTTGTGCAATTTCTCCTGAGTACGTCTATACCCCATATGTGGAGGTAAACCACTGTTTGGGCGCACCGCAGAGCTTGGAAGAGAAGGAGCGCCGTTTGACTTTTTCAATGCAGAATTGGCTGGAATTGAGATCGGATGCCATGTCGCGTTTGGAGAGCCCCTGATGTGCCTAAACTGTGGAAACCCCCCACAAGTGATACCATTTTGGAAACTAGACCCCTTAAGGAACTTATCAGCATGTGTGGTGAGCACTTTGAACCCCCAAGTGCTTCACAGAAGTTTATAACGTAGAGCCGTGAAAATAAAAAATCGCATTTTGTCTACAAAAATGATATTTTTGCCCCCAAATTTTTATTTTCACAAGGGTAACAGGAGAAATTAGACCACAAAAGTTGTTGTGCAATTTCTCCTGAGTACGTCGATACCCCATATGTGGGGGTAAACCACTGTTTGGGCGCACCGCAGAGCTTGAAAGAGAAGGAGTGTCGTTTTACTTTTTCAATGTAGAATTGGCTGGAATTGAGATCGGACGCCATGTCACGTTTGGAGAGCCCCTGTTGTGCCTAAACAGTGGAAACCCCCCACAAATGACACCATTTTGGAAACTAGACCCCTTGAGGAACTTATCTAGATGTGTGGTGAGCACTTTATACCCCCAGGTGCTTCACAGAAGTTTATAACGTAGAGCCGTGAAAATAAAAAAATCGCATTTTTCTGCAAAAATGATCTTTTTGCCTCCAAATTTTTATTTTACTAAGGGTAACAGGAGAAAATGGACCCCAGACGTTGTTGTACAATTTGTCCTGAGTACGCCGACACCCCATATGTGGGGGTAAACCACTGTTTGGGCGCATGGCTGAGCTCGGAAGCAAAGGAGCGCCATTTGACTTTTCAATGCAAAATTGACTGGAATTGAGATCGGACGCCATGTCGCGCTTGGAGAAGTAGAAACTCCAACAAGTGACCCCATTTTGGAAACTAGACCCCCCATGGAACTTATCTAGATGTGTAGTGAGAACTTTGAATGCCCAAGTGCATCACAGAAGTTTATAATGCAGAGTCGTGAAAATGAAAAATATTTTTTTTTTAACAAAAAAGATTTTTTAGCCCCCAAGTTTTTATTTTCACAAGGGTAACAAGAGAAATTGGACCCCAAAAGTTGTTGTCCAATTTGTCCTGAGTATGCTGGTACCCCATATGTGCGGGTAAACTGTTGTGAATTAGACTTTTTTGGCTCCCTCTTGTGGTCACTAGTGATATGACTCTGGGATTGTCTTTCCTCAGTTTGGCACCCACCTGGGTCGTTAGTCCAGGGGTGTTGCTATATGAACTTCCTGAATTCTCAGTCTGGTGCCTGGCATCGTTGTAATCAGTCCTTTCTGTTTGCTCCTGTCTGCTGGTCCTGGTTCTTGCAAAATTAAGCTAAGTCTTGCTTCCTTGTTTTTTGGTTATTTGCATTGCTCTTATTTTTTGTCCAGCTTGTACTAAATGTGATTCCTGATTTTGCTGGAAGCTCTAGGGGGCTGGTATTCTCCCCCCGGGCCGTTAGACGGTTCGGGGGTTCTTGAATATCCAGCGTGGATATTTTGATAGGGTTTTTGCTGACCGTATAAGTCATCTTACTTTATTCTGCTTTTAGTCAGTGGGCCTCTCTTTGCTAAATACCTAGTTCATTCTTACGTTTGTCTTTTCTTCTTACCTCACCGTTATTATTTGTTGGGGGCTTGTATCCAACTTTTGGGGTCTTTTCTCTGGAGGCAAGAAAGGTCTATCTTTTCCCTTCTAGGGTTAGTTAGTTCTCCGGCTGGTGCGAGACGTCTAGAACCAACGTAGGCACGTTCCCCGGCTGCTGCTATTTGTGGTGCTAGGATTAGATATACGGTCAGCCCAGTTACCACTGACCTATGAGCTGGTTTTTTGTGTTTGCAGACTTGGTATTTATTTCTGAGACCCTCTGCCATTGGGGTCATAACAGTATGCCAGGCCAACATTGAATGTTTAATGCATTGCAGAAGTGGGATAATAAGAAAGGAAATTCTGAGTTTTTTTTTTTTTTCCTCTCTTTCTTCCTCCCCTTTACCTCTGAGTGGCTTATGCTTGCTGCAGACATGAATGTCCAGACTTTGATTACAAGTGTGGATCAGCTTGCTGCTCGTGTGCAGAGCATACAAGATTTTGTTACCAGTAGTCCAATGTCTGAACCTAAAATACCTATTCCTGAACTGTTCTCTGGAGACCGATTTGTTGTGAGTTTGGTTTTTGGGCTCCCCCGGTGGTCACTGGTGGTACTGGACTTGTGTGCTTCACTTTCTCTGTTCACCTGTTTCCATCAGGATATGGGTGTATCCTATTTAGCCTTGCTGCTCAGTTATTCTAGTGCCGGCCATCAATGTAACCAGAGCCTTTCTGTTGCATGTTCCTGCTTCTAGACTACTATCAGCTAAGTTGGACTCTTAGTCCTAAGTTTGTTTTGCATTTTTGTTCCAGTTCACAGTTATGTTATTTTTCTGTAGCTGGAAGCTCTTGTGGGCCGAAATTGCCACTCCGGTGTCATGAGTTGACACATGAGTCTTAAAGTAATTTCGGGATGGTATTTTAATAGGGTTTTCAGCTGACCGTGAAGTTCCCTATTGTATCTTCTTGCTTTCTAGTAAGCGGACCTCGCTTTGCTGAACCTACCTTCATACTGCGTATGTCTTTTCCTCTGAACTCACCGTCAATATATGTGGGGGGCTTCTGTCTCCTTTTTGGGGGAATTTCCCTAGAGGTAAGCCAGGTCTGTCTTTTCCTCTATTAGGGTTAGTTAGTCCTCCGGCTGGCGCTAGGCGTCTAGGGATAAAACGTAGGTACGCCACCCGGCCACTGTTAGTTGTGTGGTAGGTTTAGCTCACGGTCAGCTCGAGATTCCATCACCCAAGAGCTGTTCTGTTATTTATGTTCTCTGACGTTCCCTTGCCATTGGGAACCATGACACCGATTTAAGTTTAGGAATTTCAGGAATAATTGTAAATTGTTTCTATCTCTGAGACCCCGTTCGTCTGGAGACTCAGCTCAGCAAGTTAAAATTGTTATCTCTTTCTTGCGGGGCGACCCTCAGGATTGGGCTTTCTCGCTAGCGCCAGGAGATCCGGCATTGGCGAATATTGATGCGTTTTTTCTGGCGCTCGGATAGCTTTACGAGGAACCCAATCTTGAAATTCAGGCAGAAAAAGCCTTGCTGGCTATTTCTCAGGGCCAGGATGAAGCTGAAGTGTATTGCCAAAAATTTCGGAAATGGTCCGTGCTTACTCAGTGGAATGAGTGTGCTCTGGCCACAAATTTCAGAAATGGCCTTTCTGAAGCCATTAAGAATGTGATGGTGGGTTTCTCCATTCCTACAAGTCTGAATGATTCCATGGCGCTGGCTATTCAAATTGATCGGCGTTTGCGGGAGCGCAAAACTGCTAATCCTCTGGTGGTGTTGTCTGAACAGACACCTGATTTAATGCAATGTGATAGAATTCAGACTAGAAATGAACGGAAAAATCATAGACGTCAGAATGGGTTGTGTTTTTACTGTGGTGATTCTACACATGTTATATCAGCATGCTCTAAACGCCTAACAAGGGTTGTTTAGCCCTGTCGCCATTGGTAATTTGCAACCTAAATTTATTTTGTCTGTGACTTTAATTTGCTCATTGTCTTCCTACCCTGTTATGGCGTTTGTGGATTCAGGTGCTGCCCTGAGTCTTATGGATCTGTCATTTGCCAGGCGCTGTGGTTTTGTTCTTGAGCCATTGGTAAATCCTATCCCTCTTAGAGGTATTGATGCTACGCCATTGGCGGAAAATAAACCGCAGTTTTGGACACAGGTAACCATGTGTATGACTCCTGAACATCGGGAGGTGATTCGTTTTCTTGTTCTGCATAAAATGCATGATTTGGTCGTTTTGGGTCTACCATGGTTACAGACCCATAATCCAGTCTTGGATTGGAAGGCAATGTCTGTGTCAAGTTGGGGCTGTTAGGGAATTCATGGTGATTCCCCGCCGGTGTCTATTGCTTCCTCTACTCCTTCGGAAGTTCCTGAGTATTTGTCTGATTTTCAGGATGTATTCAGCGAGTCCAGGTCCAGTGCTCTGCCTCCTCATAGGGACTGTGACTGCGCTATAGATTTGATTCCAGGTAGTAAATTTCCTAAGGGAAGACTATTTAATCTGTCTGTACCTGAGCATACCGCAATGCGTTCGTATATCAAGGAATCTCTGGAGAAGGGGCATATCCGTCCATCCTCTTCCCCTCTTGGTGCGGGATTCTTTTTTGTGGCCAAGAAGGACGGATCTTTGAGACCTTGTATTGACTATCGGACTCTGAATAAAATCACTGTTAAATTTCAGTATCCTTTGCCTCTGTTGTCGGACTTGTTTGCCCGGATTAAAGGTGCCAAGTGGTTCACCAAGATAGATCTTCGTGGTGCGTACAACCTTGTGCGCATTAAGCAGGGAGATGAATGGAAAACTGCATTTAATACGCCCGAAGGTCATTTTGAGTACTTGGTGATGCCTTTTGGGCTCTCTAATGCTCCTTCAGTGTTTCAGTCCTTTATGCATGATATTTTCCGGAAGTATCTGGATAAATTTATGATTGTTTATCTGGATGATATTCTGTTTTTTTCTGATGATTGGGACTCGCATGTAGAGCAGGTCAGGATGGTGTTTCAGGTCTTGCGTGAGAATGCTTTGTTTGTTAAGGGCTCAAAGTGTCTCTTTGGAGTACAGAAGGTTCCCTTTTTGGGTTTTATTTTTTCCCCTTCTGCGGTGGAGATGGACCCAGTCAAGGTCCGAGCTATTCATGATTGGACTCAACCCACGTCAGTTAAGAGTCTTCAGAAGTTCTTGGGTTTTGCTAACTTCTACCGTCGTTTTATCGCTAATTTTTCTAGCGTTGTTAAACCTTTGACGGATATGACCAAGAAAGGTTCTGATGTTGCTAACTGGGCTCCTGCAGCCGTGGAAGCTTTCCAAGAGTTGAAGCGCCGGTTTACTTCAGTGCCTGTTTTGTGCCAGCCTGATGTCTCACTTCCCTTTCAGGTTGAAGTGGATGCTTCTGAGATTGGGGCAGGGGCCGTTTTGTCGCAGAGAGGCCCTAGTTGCTCTGTAATGAGACCATGTGCTTTTTTCTCTAGGAAGTTTTCGCCTGCTGAGCGGAATTATGATGTTGGCAATCGGGAGTTGCTGGCCTTGAAGTGGGCATTTGAGGAGTGGCGTCATTGGCTTGAAGATGCTAAGCATCGTGTGGTGGTCTTGACTGATCACAAAAATCTGATGTATCTCGAGTCTGCTAAACGCCTGAATCCTAGACAGGCCCGTTGGTCATTGTTTTTCTCCCGTTTTGACTTTGTGGTCTCGTATTTACCAGGTTCAAAGAATGTGAAGGCTGATGCTCTTTCAAGGAGCTTTGTGCCTGACTCTCCTGGAGTCGCAGAACCAGTTGGTATTCTTAAAGAGGGAGTAATCTTGTCAGCCATTTTTCCGGATTTGCGACGTGTGTTGCAGAGATTTCAGGCTGGTAGACCTGACTCTTGTCCACCTGACAGACTGTTTGTTCCTGATAAGTGGACCAGCAGAGTCATTTCCGAGGTTCATTCCTCGTTGTTGGCAGGGCATCCGGGAATTTTTGGCACCAGAGATTTGGTGGCTAGGTCCTTTTGGTGGCCTTCCTTGTCACGGGATGTGCGGTCATTTGTGCAGTCCTGTGGGACTTGTGCTCGAGCTAAGCCTTGCTGTTCTCGTGCCAGCGGGTTGCTCTTGCCCTTGCCTGTCCCGAAGAGGCCTTGGACACACATTTCCATGGATTTCATTTCAGATCTTCCGGTGTCTCAGGGCATGTCTGTCATCTGGGTGGTATGTGATCGCTTTTCCAAGATGGTCCATTTGGTATCTTTGCCTAAGCTGCCTTCCTCTTCCGATCTGGTTCCTTTGTTCTTTCAGAATGTGGTTCGTTTACACGGCATTCCTGAGAATATAGTGTCTGACAGAGGATCCCAGTTTGTTTCCAGGTTCTGGCGATCCTTTTGTGCTAAGATGGGCATTGATTTGTCGTTTTCGTCTGCCTTTCATCCTCAGACTAATGGACAAACGGAACGAACTAATCAGACTCTGGAGGCTTATTTGAGGTGTTTTGTTTCTGCAGATCAGGATGATTGGGTGACCTTCTTGCCGTTGGCTGAGTTTTCCCTTAATAATCGGGCTAGTTCCGCTACTTTGGTTTCGCCATTTTTCTGCAACTCTGGTTTCCATCCTCGTTTTTCCTCGGGACATGTGGAGCCTTCTGACTGTCCTGGGGTAGATTCTGTGGTGGATAGGTTGCAGCAGATTTGGAATCATGTGGTGGACAACTTAAAGTTGTCACAGGAGAAGGCTCAGCGTTTTGCCAATCGCCGCCGCGGTGTGGGTCCCCGACTTCGTGTTGGGGATTTGGTACGGCTGTCTTCTCGATTTGTTCCTATGAAGGTCTCCTCTCCTAAATTTAAGCCTCGCTTCATCGGTCCTTACAAGATATTGGAAATCCTTAATCCTGTGTCCTTTCGCTTGGATGTTCCGGTGTCGTTTGCCATTCACAACGTGTTCCATAGGTCTTTGTTGCGGCGGTACATTGTACCTGTGGTTCCTTCTGTTGAGCCTCCTGCTCCGGTGTTGGTTGAGGGCGAGTTGGAGTACGTGGTGGAGAAGATCTTGGATTCTCGTCTCTCCAGGCGGAGGCTTCAGTATCTGGTCAAGTGGAAGGGCTATGGTCAGGAGGATAATTCCTGGGTGGTTGCCTCTGATGTGCATGCGGCCGATTTAGTTCGTGCCTTTCACGCTGCTCATCCTGATCGCCCTGGTGGTCTTGGTGAGGGTTCGGTGACCCCTCCTTAAAGGGGGGGGTGCTGTTGTGAATTAGACTTTTTTGGCTCCCTCTTGTGGTCACTAGTGATATGACTCTGGGATTGTCTTTCCTCAGTTTGGCACCCACCTGGGTCGTTAGTCCAGGGGTGTTGCTATATGAACTTCCTGAATTCTCAGTCTGGTGCCTGGCATCGTTGTAATCAGTCCTTTCTGTTTGCTCCTGTCTGCTGGTCCTGGTTCTTGCAAAATTAAGCTAAGTCTTGCTTCCTTGTTTTTTGGTTATTTGCATTGCTCTTATTTTTTGTCCAGCTTGTACTAAATGTGATTCCTGATTTTGCTGGAAGCTCTAGGGGGCTGGTATTCTCCCCCCGGGCCGTTAGACGGTTCGGGGGTTCTTGAATATCCAGCATGGAAATATTGATAGGGTTTTTGCTGACCGTATAAGTCATCTTACTTTATTCTGCTATTAGTCAGTGGGCCTTTCTTTGCTAAATACCTAGTTCATTCTTACGTTTGTCTTTTCTTCTTACCTCACCGTTATTATTTGTTGGGGGCTTGTATCCAACTTTTGGGGTCTTTTCTCTGGAGGCAAGAAAGGTCTATCTTTTCCCTTCTAGGGTTAGTTAGTTCTCCGGCTGGTGCGAGACGTCTAGAACCAACGTAGGCACGTTCCCCGGCTGCTGCTATTTGTGGTGCTAGGATTAGATATACGGTCAGCCCAGTTACCACTGCCCTATGAGCTGTTTTTTTGTGTTTGCAGACTTGGTATTTATTTCTGAGACCCTCTGCCATTGGGGTCATAACAGTAAACCACTGTTTGGGCGCATGGCTGAGCTTGGAAGAGAAGGAGCGCCGTTTTGGAATGCAGACTTTGATAGAATTGTCTGCGGGCGTTATGTTGCGTTTGCAGACCCCTAATGTACCTAAACAGTAGAAACCCCCAACAAGTGACCCCATTTTGGAAAATAGACGCCCCCAAGGAACTTATCTATATATGTGGTGAGAACTTTGAATGCCCAAGTGCTTCACAGAAGTTTATAATGCAGAGTAGTGAAAATAAAAAATATATTTTTTCCCACAAAAAAGATTTTTTAGCCCCCAAATTTTTATTTTCACAAGGGTAACAAGAGAAATTGGACCACAAAAGTTGTTGTCCAATTTGTCTTGAGTATGCTGGTACTCAATATGTGGGGATAAACCACTGTTTGGGCACACGGCAGAGCTCGTAAGAGAAGGAGCGCCATTTTGGAATTCAGACTTTGATAGAATTGTCTGTGGGTGTTATGTTGCGTTTGCAGAGCCCCTGATGTACCTAAACAGTTGAAACCCCCCACAAGTGACCAAATTTTGGAAACTAGACCCCCTAAGGAACTTATCTAGATATGTGGTGAGAACTTTGAATGCTCAAGTGCTTCACAGAAGTTTATAATGCAGAGTAGTGAAAATAAAAAAATATTTTTTTTCCCCACAAAAAAGATTTTTAGCCCCCAAAAGTTGTTATCTAATTTATCCCGAGTACGCTGATGCCCCATATGTGGGGGTAAACCACTGTTTGGGCGCACGGCAGAGTTCAGAAGGGAGGGAGCACCATTTGACTTTTTTAGCGCAAAATTGGCTGTCGTGTTTGGAGACCCCCTGATGTACCTAAACAGTGGAAACCCCCCAATTCTAACTCCAACCCTAACTCCAACACACCCCTAACCCTAATCTCAACATGATCCATAATCCTAATCACAACCCTATCTCTGCAAGATAAATAGACATGCTGCGGTCTGGAAAGACACGCCACATGTCTGCCTCTGCGGGTAATCCGCAGGCGTCTCTGCACGCATAGTGGAGAAGGGATTTCTTGAAATCTCATCCACTATGCTGTATATCTGGGCGCTGCAGGTTGGATGTTGCAGAAATACGCAGCGTCCAACCCTCAGTGTTTACTGACTGTGTGCACGTACCCTTACACTGAGTATTTCAGCATGCACTGGGGATTCTCAAACAAAGCGTCATCAAAAATCAAGTGAAAAAAAAAAATAGAAACGCAGTTAAAAAGTGTATTTAGGGATTATTATTATTATTATTATTATTATTATTAATAAGGATAAAGAGTTTTTAATTCAAATAAATGAAAAAATAGTTTATATTATGACACTAAATAGATAGGGCTTTAGGAGGAAAATTACTTTGAACTTTGCACCACCCTTTTTAACTCCCTGAACAATCAATTGTCTAGGGCTTCCATACACATTAGAATGTCCGAATCCCCATCATTATGGATGAGTTTGGCTGACATTGGTCTAATGCATATGGTGGGGGGGGCTTCAGGATAGGCTATCAATTTTAAAGAACTACATAACCCTTTTTAATGATTGTAATATTAATTGTACCAATCTCCCTGGTTTTGAGCTATGGTAATCTGTACCTTCATGCCATTTAGTTTATCAAATTTATTGAATATGCTCCCGGTAGGCACTGATACCATACATACAACTGTCATCTGAGCATTTATCACTGAAATACATGTTGTCTGACAGTTCTTGCATTTAGTAATAATGAGATATACATCTGTGTGCATGGATCGCCTTATGAACAAGCAAGCAAATGGATCTAAAACACAGTAAAATCGACGGGCAGAAGCAGGCAGGCTGAGAATAACTAGCTCCTACTAACTTCACTCACAATGGTCCAGCCGGCACAAATCTCCAACCTTCAGAAATCTATTGATGTCATTTCCATCATGATGCCGTGTTCTGGCAGGGAAAGACAAGCCTGGAACCCTGTAGCCTCATGTTTAATCTTTGCAGTGTTCTTATGATGTACATGACATATGGCAAAACCTTTTTGATTCTTGAGAAGTGAGTTTTCTGTTTCCCTGGCAACTGTGAACTTTAATGTTCTTTTATCAATTTGAAACTATTCATATTTCTTACAAAAGTCTTCTATTTGTAAAGGGTTAGGCATAAATCTCTGAATTAAATAGTGGTAATAGTCAGGTTGTGACCTATTAATGGCTGCAGACCGCAATATAATACAATGATATATATAATTCATGTCAGCAAGAACGCAATAATGTGATTACCATTATATTCATTAAAACTATGTTCACATCATGTCACAGCCCTTGCTGTAGATTAAAAAGTGGGGACAAAATCATAGTGTATGGTACAGCAGATCTCATTTATATGTATAAATATATGTGTGGTCAATACACAGGACTGACACGTGACTTATTCCTTCCAAGGACCTTACATGGGACAGGGGAGATTAATTTTGTGTGGAGGAATAACGATTCTGGCAGCTAAATAGGAAAGGATTCTTTACAGTTAGAGCAGTCAGACTGTAGAATGCCTGACCACAAGAGGTAGTAATGGCAGACACTACACCTGAATTTAAAAAAAGGTCTGGATGTTTTTCTCACAACAAATGGCATTGGAGGATATAGATAATCTAGTGACACAGACTGTACAGCTGGTGGCGAAAGCTTGAACTTCATGAACATGTGTCTTTTTTCAACCTATATAACTATATACTGTATGTCAAATGTGTCCACCGACCTTATTTTGGACTCTGCCAGGATAGTATACATCAGTATACCCAAGGGTGCTGAGGATGCAGCCGCACCCGGACCTTGCAACCTTGCAGGTCATAGTCTTCATTCTGACATACAGTGCCTACAAGTAGTATTCAACCCCCTGCAGATTTAGCAGGTTTAATAAGATGCAAATAAGTTAGAGCCTTCAATCTTCAAACAAGAGCAGGATTTATTAACAGATGCATAAATCTTACAAACCAAAAAGTTTTGTTGCTCAGTTAAATTTTTATAAATTTTAAACATAAAAGTGTGGGTCAATTATTATTCAACCCCTAGGTTTAATATTTTGTGGAATAACCTTTGTTAGCAATTCCAGCTAATAATCGTCTTTTATAAGACCTGATCAGGCCGGCACAGGTCTCTGGAGTTATCTTGGCCCACTCCTCCATGCAGATCTTCTCCAAGTTATCTAGGTTCTTTGGGTGTCTCATGTGGACTTTAATCTTGAGCTCCTTCCACAAGTTTTCAATTGGGTTAAGGTCAGGAGACTGACTAGGCCACTGCAACACCTTGATTTTTTCCCTCTTGAACCAGGCCTTGGTTTTCTTGGCTGTGTGCTTTGGGTCGTTGTCTTGTTGGAAGATGAAATGACGACCCATCTTAAGATCCTTGATGGAGGAGCGGAGGTTCTTGGCCAAAATCTCCAGGTAGGCTGTGCTATCCATCTTCCCATGGATGCGGACCAGATGGCCAGGCCCCTTGGCTGAGAAACAGCCCCACAGCATGATGCTGCCACCACCATGCTTGACTGTAGGGATGGTATTCTTGGGGTCATATGCAGTGCCATCCAGTCTCCAAACGTCACGTGTGTGGTTGGCACCAAAGATCTCGATCTTGGTCTCATCAGACCAGAGAACCTTGAACCAGTCAGTCTCAGAGTCCTCCAAGTGATCATGAGCAAACTGTAGACGAGCCTTGACATGACGCTTTGAAAGTAAAGGTACCTTACGGGCTCGTCTGGAACGGAGACCATTGCGGTGGAGTACGTTACTTATGGTATTGACTGAAACCAATGTCCCCACTGCCATGAGATCTTCCCGGAGCTCCTTCCTTGTTGTACTTGGGTTAGCCTTGACTCTTCGGACAAGCCTGGCCTCGGCAAGGGAGGAAACTTTCAAAGGCTGTCCAGGCCGTGGAAGGCTAACAGTAGTTCCATAAGCCTTCCACTTCCGGATGATGCTCCCAACAGTGGAGACAGGTAGGCCCAACTCCTTGGAAAGGGTTTTGTACCCCTTGCCAGCCTTGTGACCCTCCACAATCTTGTCTCTGATGGCCTTGGAATGCTCCTTTGTCTTTCCCATGTTGACCATGTTTGAGTGCTGTTCACAAGTTTGGGGAGGGTCTTAAATAGTCAGAAAAGGCTGGAAAAAGAGATAATTAATCCAAACATGTGAAGCTCATTGTTCTTTGTGCCTGAACTACTTCTTAATACTTTAGGGGAACCAAACAGAATTCTGGTGGGTTGAGGGGTTGAATAATAAATGACCCTCTGAAAATACTTTTCCCAATTTAAAAAAAAAATAAACAAAGAAATAACATTCTTTTTTGCTGCAGTGCATTTCACACTTCCAGGCTGATCTACAGTCCAAATGTCACAATGCCAAGTTAATTCCAAATGTGTAAACCTGCTAAATCTGCAGGGGGTTGAATACTACTTGTAGGCACTGTATATACCTCTGCCTTAGGCTACTTTCAGACTAGCGTCGTGCACTGCACGTCACAATGCGTCGTTGTGGATAAAAAACGCATCCTGCAAAGTTGCCCGCAAAACTCCGCCCCCTCCTCCCCGGACCTTGCAATGGGGCAGCGGAAGCGTCCTAAGACTGCTTCCGCTGCCCACGTCGGGCATTTTTTGCACAGTATGCGTCGGTACGTCGGGCCGACGCAGTGCGACGGCCCCGTACCGACGCTAGTGTGAAAGTAGCCTCAGATATAATCACAGCCTTCACCTACAATGTTTAGAAAATGCTATGCCCATTTTTTCTCTTTTAGCTTTAAAAACAATGACATAATTAGCTCTAAGTTTGTGCATCATTTTGTGTTGTCACCATACATTGCCTTTCCATGGTAGAGTTTTCTAGACTTAGGCAAAACTATGACTGTGGCAGCAATGTCATATGAGGGCAACGAGAGAGTGACTGGCGAACAAAACTGTAACTAGACATATGCAGTGATACGTAGCGTTCGATCCACTTGTCTTTACACTATGTTCCAAATTATTATGCAACTGACATTTTTATCGGATTTTCCTAAATGGTCGGTGCAAATGACAGTCAGTCTAATAAAAGTCATCACCCATTAGAGTATACATCGAATTTTATTGAAGAAACCTCCCAACGATAACAGTATAATCTCCAAAATGAATAAAAACTTAAAATGCACTGTTCCAAATTATTAGGCACAGCAGAATTTCTAAACATTTGATATGTTTTAAAGAAATGAAAATGCTCATTTGTGGAATTAGCAGCATTAGGAGGTCACATTAACTGAATAAAAAAAATCTATTTAACTCCAAAACATCCTAACGGGCCAAGTTACATGTTAACATAGGACCCCTTCTTTGATGTCACCTTCACAATTCTTGCATCCATTGAACTTGTGAGTTTTTGGAGAGTTTCTGCTTGAATTTCTTCCCTCCCTGAGCTGCTGGTTTGATGTGAACTGCCTCCCACACTCCTAGATCTTTTGCTTGATGATACTCCAAAGGTTCTCTATAGGGTTGAGGTCAGGGGAAGATGGTGGCCACACCATGAGTTTATCTCCTTTTATGCCCATAGCAGCCAATGAGGTATTCGTAGCAGCATGAGATGGTGCATTGCCATGCATGAAGATGATTTTGCTCCTGAAGGCACATTTCTGCTTTTTATACCATGGAGGAAAGTTGTCAGTCAGAAACTCTATACAGTATACTTTACAGGGGTCATTTTCACACCTCAAGAACCTTAAAGGACCCTACCAGCTGTTTCTCCATGATTCCAGCCCAAAACATGACTCCTCCACCTCCTAGCTGATGTTGCAGCCTTGTTGGGACATGGTGCCATCCACCAACCATCCACTACTCCATCCATCTGGACCATCCAGGGTTGCTCAACGCTTATCAGTAAACAAGACTGTTTGGAAATTAGTATTCATGTATGTGTGGGCCCAATGCAACCATTTCTGCTTGTGAATACTGTTTAAGGGTGGCCGAATAGTAGGTTTATGCACCACAGCAAGCCTTTGAAGGATCCTACACCTTGAGGTTCGAGGGACTCCAGAGGCACCAGCAGCTTCAAATATCTGTTAGCTGCTTTGTAATGGCTTTTTAGCAGCTGCTCTCTTAATCCAATGAACTTGCCTGGCAGAAATCTTCCTCATTATGCCTTTATCAGCATAAACACATCTGTGCTCAGATACAGCCACAAATCTCTTAACACTACGATGATCACGCTTAAGTTTTCGGGAAATTTCTAATGTTTTCATCCCTTCACCAAGGCATTGCACTATTTGATGCTTTTCGGCAGCAGAGAGATCCTTTTTCTTTCCCATGTTACTTGAAAACTGTGACCTGCTTAATAATGTGGAACATCATTTTTAAGTAGTTTTCCTTTAATTAGAATCATCTGGAAAACCAATTATCACATGTGTTTAAGATTGATTTCAGTGATACATTGAGCCCTGAGACACAATACCATCCACGAGTGTATTTGAAAAACAAAACAATTAAATCTTTTTCACACTTAAATCCAATTTGCATAATAATTTGGAACACAGTGTATTTCCCAAGCCTTTGCAAAATGATTTAGTAAGTGCAAAAAAATGTTTTAAATGTGTATAGAGACCTCACTTAGGGGTCCCTACCCTAGACCATGTCTACGTGTATGAGGGACAGTACAGTCATATAGTCCATGCGCTGGCAAACTTACAGAGTAACCATTTTTTTCTTTTTAACTAAACAGGAGATAAAAATGAATTTTGTAATATATCCTGTTAGAGAAATCTGTTCTGTCCTCCCCATGGACTAAACTTTCAGTCTCAAAATTCTTATTTCACAGGTAAAATCTGTCTTCAGTGAATTAAGATTTTCGAGATGAAGTTGGTGCTCATAAAGTTCTATGGAGACATATACCTGTTGTTTCAGGGGAACTTGCAGGAAAAGATCTCATTCTGCCTCCAGCTCCTACTGGCCATAAAATGTTAAAAGCAGCAACTCTCGTCTCCTGTCTCAAAAATGTTAAAACCTGTTGTCACTGAATACATTTTACAGTTTTACATGCACGATGACGCTTTATATTCTACGGCAGTGCTTCTCAAACTGTGAAGATGGCCTTATCCGTGAGGTACCCCCTAGTTGCTGGTGTGGTAAAGCTAAACAATCCTTTCTAATGGCTGCAACAATTTCTTGATTTACAACATAATAGATTTATAATAATAATACATACCATAGTCAATTATTTTATTGAGTTCAGAAAACAAAAGAAGGAACATGAGATATTTTTAATTTTAGTTTGGACTCTTACAACACATGGTGAGGCCCAGACATAATTTTTGTCTGTCATTTTTGTAGGAGTTGCAAAAATAACTGAGTACACTTGGAAATAACATAATTGTAATGAAGTTTCTATGCTTTTCAAATCCTTGTACCCTTTTCTAGACAGTCCTCATGTATAGTCACCCTACTTAGTACCCTCTGCTTACCTCTTGCGCTATCGTTCACTCAAATTGTCATTCCTTTCCTCCTGCTTCCAAGATGGCATTGGTAGGGAATTGTTGTAGTAATAAGTAGAGGTGGTGGCAGCAGGTGGAAAATGGTGGACACCAGGAATAATAAGTATATATGAGAAATGTTTAGGCACTTTTAAGTCCCATTGGAGAGGGTCACGGACACCCGTGTCGCCCTTAAGAGACACTTTCTATAGATGTCCACCATCCACATGCAAATCATGCCTAAACAGTAACAGAATAAAATTAATTCCCCAGTATCTCTATGGCTACATAGTTTTTAGCTGGGGAACCACAGGGATAATGTCTGCTTTATGTTTCAAGCATAGGCTGCAAAAACAATGCTGCTGGGTGAAGAAACCTAAGGCTAGGAAAGTTAAGATGTAGCCTTCATCACAGGGGGTATGATAGCGCCTCTTACTCATTTCCTGTAGATATGCCTGTGAGGCACAATTCGATGGTATGATAGATACAGACTGCTCCTTTATAGCTTCATACCTTTCGTGAACGTTATCAAGCAGAAATATTGCCTATGGCAGTCACTGCATGACATTACTTCACATGAGGAAGAAGTCATAAATAATACCTTAATCATAAACACTTACTTTGCACCAGCTAAGAGAAAACCCCTGTGTGTAGGCATCAATCATGCAACAAATGTAATTATTTTAGTTGTTTCATTTGGAAACTATGCAGGCATTTATTGAAAATATATTTTAGTGATTATTTTGACCACAGTGCAAAATTTTAGCTGGCTCCAAACTCCTTGTTTCGACCCCATACCAACATTGAACTCATACTGCTGTGTTCTTCCTTTATCTTATTTGATCCACAGCTGTTTCCCTTATTGTATTGTATATTCGCTTTATAATCTTTTTCATTTCTAGGGCTATATATTTGTTCCACTATGTACAATAATTTAGCATTGGCCACTATATCAAGGTGCAAAAATAACATTGATGCAACCTATGCAGTCCGCACAGGAGCCCAAAAGATAAGGGGAAGCAAGTGGAATTGTGCATTACGATTAGTGATGAGCGAGTATGCTCGTTACTCAGATTTCTCCGAGCATGCTCGGGTGGTCTCCGAGTATTTTGGCGTGCTCGGAGATTTAGCAGCTGCATAATTTGCGGCTACTAGACAGCTTAAATACATGTGGGGATTGACTGTTTGTTAAGCAACCCCCACATGTTTTCAACCTGTCTAGCAGCCACAAATCATGCCACTGCGTCAACATAAACTAAATTTCCGAGCAGGCCGAAATACTTGGAGGCCACCTGAGCATGCTCGGAGAAACCAGAGTAACGAACATACTCGCTCATCACTAATTATGATGAGTAACAGTATTGGACTACTGTCTGTTTTCACCACTACCACTGCTTATATGGTTATGTTTCTTATTTTCCATTCTCCCCTTGTCACGCAGTGACAGGACATGATTAGGGAAAGCTGCCCTGAACCGTCTCTAGTACTGGGGCCGTAACTATCCGTGCTCCCAAAGGTACCATTAAACGTGAGGAGGTTTGGGCCACCAGCCTTACTATTCTCATGTTATTCCCTAATCTGTCCCCTCTCTCTTCCCCCTATTAACACGTAAGACAGATAGGGGTAACAGAAAGCAACTAACATACAAAAACACTCACCAAAGGTAGAGAGGTATATAGGGAGGGAAAGGAATGCACCAATCAAATTCGAATAGGACAATGAGGAAAGTATACACCCAAAAACAGCATGCAACAATCTCCAGTAGCAACAACAATCTCAAATTTACCACAGCATCTCCAAGGAGCTAGGAAGCAAAGCTTTCACTGGCAAGGACCAGATTTTATAGGGAGAAGAAATGACCAGGCCAGGAACAGTTGCGAGATGGAGATGCAAGTTTCTAACCAGCATAGAAAGGGTCGTTAACCTCTTCAGCACCAAAGGAAACTAAATCAATTTAATATGAAACACAAACACATCAGTTAAATGGAAGATCTGAGATTCAAAATACGCAATAGCTTTCTAACCCCAGATCTCCCCAGAGAACGTGACCAGCTTGTGACACCCCTTCTCTGCTGATAGTACCAATATATCATGTGTGACAGTGTACATAACAGTAGCCTATTAACAAAGTATTTTTAATAGGGTGAAAGTCTATAGCAACTATTCTATGTCAGATTACTCAAGCCTTTGTCAAATTTCACAGGACTTTAGCATAAGGGACATTTATCATCTATCACATAGAACATATTTATTCTCTATGGGACTGACAGACAAAGCTGAGCACTGAATTTGGCTATTTCTATTAGGGTGTAATTACTGTAGCTGATTATCGTGAAAACGCTCATTCAGAGAGCAAAATTATTTTAAACCGCCTTAAAAATCATTATTCTCAGCAGCATATTGTTCTGTTTAAAAGGACATGTTATTCCAAAAACAATAAAAGCTTGTGAGCACAGAACGATCTATTATCGATTGTCTATGTGCATGGGAACTGTGGTCAGTCTGTGTAAACAGGTTGGTAATCGACTGTCAATTGCCAAACGTAGTTGTTTCCCGATAACTGGCCTTAGGGTGGGTTTACACTAACCAACTTGTGATCGTTTATCAACCATTGATTGGTTTATCCGAGACTTTAGGTTTTTGGGTTTTTTTGCTATGGGGCTAAGAAATTACAGGCAGGTAGTTGCTAATTACCTGCCTGATCTGCCCAGTGCTGACCTCTGCTGGATCAGAGTTGTCACAGACCAATCCTGCTTACAATTCTCTTGCTTCTGCTGGTGTCAAGTTGACAGAGCAGCTACTTCTCTTCAACTCGCCTCTGCCATCGGGGCATCACTGCCAATGTCATCCAGAGTGATAGCTGGCTCCCTGCTGCCTAGCCAACTAACTGCCAAGAAGTTCTTAGCCAAAAAGGAAAAAATAATCAAAGTCTTGGATAACTCCTTCAAATGTTTGCCTGTCAGCGATCGTTTAATTTGTCAATGTACAATGCACCCTAAGTCCCACAGACCAGAGCTTCTCGATCTGTTTCTACTGGATCTCATCAGACAAACCTAGATAATGCCCATATGTCTCCTGACAGACCAAGCTCATGCCCCTGTAATGACGTTATGGTGGTCTTGCTTGAGAAAGGGGGAGGACCCTCGAAACGTCACCACAGGTGCAGACCTACTAACCATCAAGCAGCGTCTCTGCCTGTATACTTGCTTTTTGGAGTAAACAGATTTTCTTCACCAGATTTTGTGGAATTATCACACTGTGGTGATTATGGTGACTTACTGCGTATGAACTGACTACATTTATAAAACGTAATGATGGAAATGCAGCGCCCCAGAGTCCTGGTCGTTGCAGTACTGTGGCTCCGCCACTAAGGGGAGCTATGGTACATCTGATGGCACTGAAGGAGTTCATCTGATCAGGTATCACAGACACCAATACATTTCACCGCCGGGCCTCCAGGGGGAGCTAAGGGTTCTATTCATTAGGCCACTCCTCACACACTGGTAAAACTGGGGGTCAGGCAGGAAGTTAGACAGAAAAGCTGACTGGGTTGGAACCAGGCAACACCTTGTGGCAGAGGGTGTTGTGGGGGAAGATACAGTAGGGTCTCTGTCAGGGTTGGGATCCTGACAGAGGCTTGGCAACTTGAACGAACGTAACGGGACCGTGCCTGCTCAGGATAGCGGCAGTGCCCAAGGAAGGACCAGAAGCGAGATAGATTGTGCTGAGTGAGAAACGAGATCAAGGCAATAAGGAGAATACCAGTAGGGGTCGTGCTGTAAGACCGAGGCAACACCCTACTGAGGCGCACTACCGGTGGCCGGAACGCCGAGGGAGTATTACAACATCCAGCTTCAAGCGATACTCTAAACAGCGGCAGGACAGTCAGTCTAAGGCGGGCTGTCTAACTTAAATCACCTATGCAGTCTTGGGGGGCAACTTGTGGAGAGGGGCGACTCTAGGGTCCCGGAAGAGCTCCGAGCCTACCCGTCAAACGGGTGCCGTCCCAACCGTAACACCAGGGAGGGACGGAGGATTAGCAGAACATCATCTAATCGAGTTGTGAGGGAACTTAAGAAACAGACACAACAGTTGTGGGGACTTTCTGTAAGCACAGCAGGGAAGGACCGCAACACATAGCGCTAGAAGGAAGGCACAGATTTCCACCTGCTAAGAGAACTCTGGAGGTGCCATTGGACCGGCTGGACTTGCGCAGCCTGGTTATCCGGATTCCGGACTGAGGACCCAGAGATCTTCAGTAAAGAGGTAAAGAGACTGCAACCTGGTGTCCTCGTTATTTACTGCACCGCACCACTACAGCTTCACCACCATCATCCGTCTTACCTATCACTGTGCGCCCCTCGGCAGGGTCACGGACCAGGCCTAGCCACCGTGACAACCCCAGAGCAGAGACTCACAGGCCCGGTACCGGGTAAACCCCCCCCCTCGGCCCTGCGGCGGTGGGGGCGCTACAGAAATATAAGCTATCTTTAAAAAAAAAAGTGAAAACGTTTGATGTGTTTTATGCAGTTTTTGTGCAATTGGTGACTTACGGTACATGCAACATACATTATTACTGATAAAAGTCCAAATTGTACTATAGAGCAGAAACAAACAATAGCAAAGTAGGCCAGGACAACCTCTTCTCATGTCACCATCTATAGCCTATCATGTGAAAAGGCCTTCATATACATTAGACTAGAGTCGGCCAAACCTGCCGGCCAAAGTTATATTAACTTTGATCTTGTGAATGCGTATGGGACCCTCCCAACTTTCCCCTGACAGATAAGGCATAAAGGCATGTCAGAGATAAAAGGGCTGATTCTTTTGCTCTGACAACTCGGTCATGCAGAACACAGGAACACTTTTCCAAGCTGAGCATTCCGGGTTACAGTTATATGTAAGATTTAGGAGAGATAGCTGCCACCCAAGTGGTTGTTTGACTGACAGCTATCTGATGTGTATGGAGGACCAATATCTTCACTCCTTTTGTGCGCCAATTTTCATTTTGTAAGTTTCTAGTTTTCTTTAGAAAATATAATGTTCCTATGTAGTTTAGGGTTGTTATTCTGATACTAAATAATATTGATTAGACATATTGTTAGGGCTAGCGGAACGCACCAAATGGATATAGAGACTTTATTATAATATATGCTTTCTCAGCCCGGGGTCCACCGTGCAGGAGAACCTGCTGCCGTGAACTCAAAACTCTGTGCCCTGTTAGACTTCACAGTGGCACAGGCTAACTACCCAAACGAGAGCAGTCAGTGGTCATGCATGCACACAAAACTCCTGGCCGGAGTTGCCAGCATGCTAGGGCCTATTTCAGCCAGGTCCCTGAATACTCAAACACACAAACTCCTCGCCGGAGGTGCCAGCATTCTAGGGGCTTATTTCAGACGGGTCCCTAAACACAATTATACGTGACCACACTGGCGCAAAGTACAACATAGAACAATACTAGCGCATGGCCGTGCGGCCATGCGAGCCTTAAATAGTTGCTGCACGTACAGGACCTTCCTAGAAGGACCAATGAGAGGCTGCCGCAGAGCGTGAGCACCTACAGGACCTTCCTGAAGGACCAATGGCCTTAGCTGCAGTGTCTGATCATGTGACCCTAGATCTCCACTGAGAGATCTTACTCTGGGCATGCTCAGAACGAGAAAAGCAGGACTTAGTCCCAGAAGCGTCTGCTCACCGCTGCCCAGCACTGACTCCAATGGCAGAAGCAGGGAAAGCAGCAGTAACTCTCTGTACAGAGTCAGAGTGAGCGAGACGCTGGGACCGACGTCTCCGCTGAGCAGGCTCCACTGCCGCAGGAGAAGAATGGGAGACTGCAGCGGAGATGGCCCGAGATTCCCCCTGTGCAGAGGCGGGAACTCGACCCCTAACACATATACTCGCCAATAAATGTCTTCCTGGAAAATACGAGCACACGGTGCCAGCTTGTATCATTACAATGGACATGTCACTACTATGTAAGGTCTAACTGCCACAAGCTCGTTCTCACACAATATATATTCAGCAATTCAAGATGTTACATTTTATTTAATAAAAAAATCTTTAGAGCACAATAAAGATAATATTGTTTTACATCTCTCCAGCTAAAATTATATTGAAGATGAAATACAAACTTTGCTTTTTTATGTGTGTGCCATCAAAGAAAACATAAAATTGCATGACATTTATAATTATAATTAAATAATTCATTTGCTTACTGCATTGTTGGGACATAAACTACTTTACTTAACAAAGTTTTATCCATTTTAGAAGAAAAGCTGTTTAGTCATAAAAAAAGGCATTACTATGTTCAGGGATACGCACTGTACATATCTGTACTGCTTTTACTGCATGACATAGATTAGTGTTTCTGAATGTTCCTAACATTTCACCCCAATGATCATGAATACACACTGGCTGGTATCTATTACCACATTCACACTAGCAGTATATGGTCAGTATTTTACCTCAGTATCTGTAAGCCAAAACCAGGAGTGGGTGATAAATACAGAAGGGGTGACGTGTTTCTATTATACTTTTCCTCTGATTGTTCCACTCCTGGTTTTTACTTATAAATACTGAGATAAAAAACTGACCAAATACTGAAAGTGTGAATGTGGCCTAAATCATAAACACTGAACAGAGGCCAGACGGAGTCTAGAGTAAATCTGCTGCCTCATTATAGTGAATGGATCCATCGGGGGTTTCATCTGTCATGTCACTCAGAGATTTAGATGGAAAC
The DNA here is from genome assembly GCF_051348905.1 of Ranitomeya variabilis. Lineage (NCBI taxonomy): Eukaryota > Metazoa > Chordata > Amphibia > Anura > Dendrobatidae > Ranitomeya > Ranitomeya variabilis. The sequence goes on from NC_135232.1 coordinate 377,414,066, forward strand.
CCGATGTAAGTGCTCAGCGTTGAGCGCCGGATAAATGTGATCATAAATGTTATGTAAAATGCTCCCAATAAAAGCTTCAACTCAATTCTCAAAAAAAGCAATCCCTGGCTCAGGTCCATCATCTGTTAGTGGAAATATAGGGGGCTTCCACGTTACTGGTAGCACAAAGGCTCTGGAAAAGCGAAATGGCTCCTCGCTCCCCAAAACAAATTTTTCACTCCCAAATCCAAATGCCCCCTTAAATTCTGAGCCTCAGTGTGCCTAAACCACATTTAAAACCCACATGTTTGGCATTTCTGTAGAGATGAGAGACAGCCTAATTTATAGGTGCGTGTCTCCAGAAGCACGGGCTGGGCATAATGTACTGGTCACTACAAAAGCAGTTTGCAATTTTCACTCAGCAACATCCACTGCTGCCTGTTTCTGGTAAACACCCATGGAGTCAAAATCGTCACTACACATGTAGATAAATTCCCAAAGGGGTATAATTTCCAAAATGGGGTCACTTGAGGGGGGATTCTGCTTTTCTAGCACTTATGGGCTCTGTATATGGAGTTTGCAAGCTGTTGTAGGAAACTCTGCACTCCAGAAGGCAAATAGCGCTCCGTCCCTCTCGAGTCTCTCCATATGGCTAAGCAGTTCTGTACAGCCACATATGGTGTATAACTACATTCAACAGATATTCTAAGACAATTTTTGGTGTCATTTTTACCGTTTTCCCAGTATAAAATGTAAAATCTGGGGCTTACACTTGTGGGGAATTTCTACTGTTTAGGCACATCAGGGGCTCTCCAAATGCAACATGGCATCTGCTAATTATTCCAGCAAATTTTACATGCAAAAAATCACATGGCACACCTTCCCTTCCAAGCCCTGCCGTGCACCCAAACAGTAGATTTCCCCCATATATGGGGTATCGACATGATCAGGAGAAATTGCACAACAAATTGTGTGGTCCATTTTCTCCTGTTACTCTTGCAAAAGTAAAAAAAAATTAGGTCTAAAGGAAAATTTTTGTGAAAGAAAAGTACCGTATTTTCTGGTGTATAAGACGACTGGGCGTATAAGACGACCCCCAACTTTTCCATATAAAATATGGAATTTGGGATATGCCTGCTGTATAAGGCAGGGGTCATCTTATACGCCCAGTCATCTTATACGGCGTGTGGTTCCCAGGGTCTGAAGGAGAGGAGACTCTCCTTCAGGCCCTGGGATCCATATTCATGTAAAAAATAAAGAATAAAAATAAAAAATATGGATATACTCACCCCTCCGAGAAGCCTGGCTGTCACCGCTGCAAGCGTCTGCCTCCTTTCCTAAGAATTGCAGAGCGTGAAGGACCTTCGATGACGTCACGGTCTTGTGATTGGTCCGTGACCGCTCATGTGACCGGTCACCTGACCGTGACGTCATCGAAGGTCCTTCACGCTCTGCAATTCTTAGGAAAGGAGGCAGACGCTTGCAGCGGTGACAGCCAGGCTTCTCGGAGGGGTGAGTATATCCATATTTTTTATTTTTATTCTTTATTTTTTACATGAATATGGATCCCAGGGCCTGAAGGAGAGTTTCCTCTCCTTCAGACCCTGGGAACATCCAGGATCGCTCCCTGCACACGCCGTACCCGGCGTATAAGACGACCCCCGACTTTTGGGACAATTTTTAGGGGTTAAAAAGTCATCTTATACGCCGGAAAATACGGTAAATGTTTATTTTTTCCTTCCATATTCCAGAAATTCCTGTGAAGCACCTGGAGGGTTAATAAACTTCTTCAATGTGGTTTTGAGTATCTTGAGGGGTGCAGTTTTTAGAATGGTGTCACTTTTGGGTATTTTGGGTATAGTCCCCTTAAAATCACTTCAAATGTGTGGTGGTCCCTAAAAAATGGTTTTGCTAATTTTGTTGTGAAAATAAGAAAACGCTGGTCAACTTTTAACCCTTAGAACTTCCTAACAAAAAAAAGTTTCAAAAATTGTGCTGATGTAAAGTAGATATGTGGGAAATGTTATTTTTTAACTATTTTGTGTGTTATGGCTCTCTGATTTAAGGGCATACAAATTAAAAGTTTGAAAATTGTGAACATTTTGTAAAATTTACGTTTTTTCTTTTCACATATAAACAAAAGTCATACCAAATAAATTTTACCACTATCATAAAGTACAATATGTCATGAGAAAACAGACTCAGAATCAGTGGAATCCAGTGACGTGTTTCAGAGTTATGACCTCATAAAGTGAAAGTGGTCAGAACTGTAAAAATTTATACATTTCCATAGGCAAAGCATGCAGTGCAGCACAGTGCGTTTGGCAGTTAGCAAGGACCTGTCATCAGGTCAAAAGTGGCCAGTTTTATCTTTTTTTTTGTTTCAGTTCCTCCCCTGAGGATTCAATTTTTTTTTAATTTTTTTTTTTTAAGCTCGCCATACTGTTCCAGAGATATGGGCCTTTGTATTTAGTGCTAATTACTATGGTTTTTACCAAGAGGGTACTGCTCACAAGATGCTCTGGGGATGGATCTTTAGACTGCTTTATAATTACAATGTGAGAACCGTCCCTTTGGTAAAACCTATAAGAATTATCACCAAAAAAGGGTCCATATCTCTGGAACACTTTTAAAAGAAAAAAAAAAAAAACAGAATACCCAGGGGATCAATAGGAATTAAATAAGATCAAAAACTAGCCACTTATGGCCTGGTGACAGGTCTACATGAAGGTCATAGATGGATAAAATGATAGACATTGCAGTTGTGCAGGGGATCTCCTAATACAACACGGCAATGATACAAGCTATTTACTTTATCTGACTATAACAGTTTTTATTTCTTTAGGTGTTGACAGATGTGTGTGATTTTCCAGGAGAGCTGTGATAATCATAGTAAAAGATCACTTAGGCCGATAGAATGGGGATACAAGTATCTGGTACCAATTTGTGAGAATTGAGCTTGTCAGATTGATCTGTGACTGCTTTAATGTGAATGTTGTCATATGGTTTATCTTTTTAGGCAGTATACCTGGATGATTCCAGAAGTGGAGCATATCATGCTTTGCCATTTTTTTACAACCATGAATTGAATTTCTTAAAGTTGCACTGTGGTTATCCGACTTGCTTCTCATACACAAAAGACATTTTTAACCCCTTCATGACCTTGGGATTTTTCATTTTTCCGTGTTCGTTTTTCACTCCCCTCCTTCCCAGAGCCATAACTTTTTTATTTTTCTGTCAATTTGGCCATGTGAGGGCTTATTTTTTGCGGGACGAGTTGTACTTTTGAACGAGATAATTGGTTTTAGCATGTCGTGTACTAGAAAACAGGAAAAAAATTCCAAGTGCAGTGAAATTGCAAAAAAAGTGCAGTTCCACACTTGTTTTTTGTTTGGCTTTTTTGCTAGGTTCACTAAATGCTAAAACTGCCATTATGATTCTTCAGGTTGCTACGAGTTCATAGACACCAAACATGTCTAGGTTATTTTTTACCTAAGTGGTGAAAAAAAAATCCAAACTTTGCTAAAAAAAAAAATAAAAAAAAAAAATTGCGCCATTTTCCGATACTTGTAGCGTCTCCATTTTTCATGATCTGGGGTCGGTTGAGGGCTTATTTTTTGCGTGCTGAGCTGGCGTTTTTAATGATAGCATTTTGGTGCAGATACGTTCTTTTGATCACCCGTTATTGCATTTTAATGCAATGTTGCGGCGACCAAAAAAACGTAATTCTGGCATTTCGAATTTTTTTCTCACTACGCTGTTTAGCGATCAAGTTAATGGTTTTTTTTATTGATAGATCGGGCGATTCTGAACGCGGCGATACCAAATATGTGTAGGTTTGATTTTTTTATTGATTTATTTTGATTGGGGCGAAAGGGGGGTGATTTCAACTTTTATATTTTTTTTATTTTTTTCACATTTTTTTTCTTTTTTTTTAACTTTTGCCATGCTTCTATAGCCTACATGGGAGGCTAGAAGCAGGCACAGCACGATCGGCTCTGCTACATAGCAGCGATCTGCTTTCGCTGCTATGTAGCAGAAAATCAGGTGTGCTGTGAGCGTTCACAGCTGCCGGGGATCTGTAACCATAGAGGTCTCAAGGACCTCTATGGTTACAATACTGAAGCATCGCCGACCTCCGATCATGTGACGGGGGTGTGCGATGCCATCATTTCCGGCCGCCCGGCCGGATGCGGTAGTTAAATGCCGCTGTCTGCGTTTCACAGCGGCATTTAACTAGTTAATAGGATAGTACGTCCGAGGTCAGAAAGGGGTTAATGACCGTGTCACCTGTTATGAGATTTGTTGTATTTCCTCAAGATTTCAGTTCACTAGATTTCATTATATACAATCATGATTCTTAGTAAGTATATTTATTATTTTATTATTTTTTCTCACTTATATAGCGCCATTAATTCATAATTGACATTATTGGAACTGTCCCCATTGGAGCTCACAATTTACATTCTCTATATACCAATACCAATATTTATGGACATAACTGTTTATCACTCATGGTAATTCTGCTTCATGTCACTTGTCTTATCCATGTTTTTTTTTCTGTGATGTGTTGTGCATAAATATGTGATTCTCCAGAAATTCTTTTAGTCTATGCCTGATGAAGAGACCTGTGTAGTCTCGAAAGCTTGCAATTTGTTACCATCTTTTCAGTTAGCCATTAAAAGTATCAACCACTGAGGACTCTCAATTCTAAATATTTTTCATTCTCTATCAGTAAGTCTATAGAGTGTGGGAGGAAACCGGAGAACCTGGAGAAAACCCACGCAAACTTGGGGAGAACATACCCAATTGTGTCCTTGGTGGGACTTGATCCGAGGACCCCAGTGCTAACCACTGAGCTCTGGTCACTGCTTTCAACCTACTTTTAACTTATCTCATCACTTTGATGATGAGTAATCACAATTCATGCTGGAATTATGTGAAAACTACAAAGTACAGTACTAATTGTGGTTTGATAAAGCTGTACAGCATGCATTTTGATTGAAAAACATGGTGGGTGTAGGTCCTGTGCACAGAACATGTGCCATAGGAATTTTTAATTGCTTGACCTTTATAGATTGATGTTTTTTTCATGATTTTGATTTTATATGTGGAAATATCATTAACTTACCTTTGTGGCCTGCAGCATTTGTTTTCCAATCAGGTGCATTTAGGTGTCTTTGGCGAGACGTCCGGACAATTATATGCTGTACATCTCTCCAAGTTAAGAATGGACTGTAAGAAAAAAAATCACATCAGATACCAATTTAGTAAAAGAAAACTACAGAAATACTAAAATACAACTGATAGTGCTGAACCACATGAAAGGAGTTGTCCAATGTTAGAAATATAGGTTCCCACTGAGGCCAATTGAAATGAGCTGCAATAAGGAACATTGATACACTTTCTGGAAAATAGTACCAGTCATTCAAACATCATAAACCCTTTTTGGTGCATGGGCAAAAAAGGTGACAAATAAAAGCAACAAAGTTTTGAAAGTGGTAGAGAAGTTTTAGAATGATGTCAATTGTCAGGCTATAAACCTTAGGATTGTTTCTTAGCTTAGGAATGATGTTCAGAGCATTATCACTGATGGTGTTTGTACATAGGCCCAGACTAATCAAGACCACCATGAATAACACCGGTCTTGATGACGAGGTGTCAGATGTTCCTTATTCATAAAGGGGCACACAACAGTTAATGAATCAGGGGTGTTTGATGAGTGCCACATGCCTCCATGTGCCAAGTACTGGAGTAGGATTTCTACCATAAGGAATCCAATAGCTCATCATGAATTAGGTGATTTGTGGCATGAAGCCCCCATTCTGGTAAAGCTGGGCAAATTAGAAAATGCAAAACGATGCAAGATGTGTTGACTTTTCAAACAATTTGTGCCAGAATTCTGATGTAATCACTTTGATGAATCACCACCAATATGGCTAATTGTCAACAGCTAGGGGGCCATATAAAAGAATTTGTTGGACCAACATAGAAATGACCAACAGAGCCCTAATATATCACTACAGATAAACCTACAAAAATGATCATGTGGATACAAATAATCTACATTGTGATTCATTATAATTCTAATAATTACAATCTAGTGTTCATACACGTGTAGCCAACGTATACACTGTTAATAAGTAATGAGATACCTCCAGTCACATAACACATGGCATAATTAATCAGAGGGAGAGAGTGATTTATATGTTTATAGAAACAAACCATTACTAAATAACCAGATCTATGGACACGCAGAACTGTTAATGTCTCAAACTGAAATGATTAACTGGATTTTGATAGCTTCCTTATGAAACAGGAAAAGTTAAAAGTTTAGCTTAAAAAGATTAATAGATTGCTGCTCCATCAGCCAGTTCATGTCATTAATCTAGACTGGACTGCACTTTTAATTCACAGTAAGACCTGTTTTGTATAAGTAAATAACTTCCACATGGAAACTATGGCGGTTCTCTGCTGTCGAAACAGAACGCCTGGTTGAAAATTGTAGGACAACATGTCTTGTAGTTGTTCTTAGCGTATATGCCTGATATAGTGTTGAAGAACAAGCGAGTGTTAAATAAAAATGGTAGTTACATGTGTAATGCAAACATGGCAGTTTTCTTAAACCAGAATTAAAAGACTGACGAGGGATAGTCAACTAGGAGCTTTGTGTTAACATTTTACTGTAGTCTGTTTTACTATAAAGCTAAAGTCATATCGTACTGCAGTACCTATCATGTTTTATTAAAGCTAATGTCCTTTTTTAGATATCATTTACATAAAATATAACAGCGATAATTCAAGAAGAAATTGGAAAATTATTAGCGATATATAACACTTTCAAAAGTATAGAACCGTATTATTTTCTAATGATCATCAGTATAGTACTATCACACATTCTACCTCCATAGAAAAACTCTATAAATAATACATGAACTAACTGAAACAATCCCATCCCCATAATTTTTGTCTGTCTGCATTATGACATTCCATTACTTTACAGCAGCGCATAGAATTATCCATCCAGGGCTTATCAGAAAACTCATATCAATCTGAGCAATTAAGCTAGAAAACATTGAATTAGCCAAACAAATTTCTTCTAGTAGAGACCACCCTAAAAGCGTTTAACCATGTCCACGATCTTCTCGATATCCTTTTCTGGCACTTTCAAGCTAACAATCTTACACCCTTATAATCATCAACTGCTCATTGCCTTCAGTGGCTACCCTTTGTCAATCAAATACAATATCAATTCTGCTAATGATAAAGGAGGCAGCCCACAATCTGCTTCCCCATATATTTGGGCTCTTATCTCCTAAAACTTCAGATGCCCCGATATTTTCAATAGCTATTGGCCAAATGTTCAGCCCCATCTTTGTTTCCCCAACATCATTTGAAAGAGTCAGGAGGTCCCCATACACATAAGATAATCAGTTTGCTTCTATAAAACCAGCAAATTTGGCCAGCTTTGCAGTAACGTGAATGGTGTCCTTTCCTTACTATAATGTAATTTCCAGTCTGTTTTCTTCTTTCAATCGTTTCTCAAGATTTCTCCCATACAACCCTATACTCCGGAACTCATTAGCCCAACACAGTGTTCCCCAAGTCCGGTCCTCAAGAGCCACCAACAGGTCATGTTTTCAGTATTTCCTTAGTATTGCACAGGAGATAATTGCATCACCTGCACAGGCAAGAATTCCATCACCTATGCAATACTAAGGAAATCCTGAAAACATGACCTGTTGGTGGCTCTTGAGGACCGGAGTTTGGGAACACTGGTCCCAACACTTCAGTCTCTCAACAGCCAAACCTTTAAAAGTATCCTGAAAACATAGCTCTTCAAAACAGTTTACACCCTAAAATTGCTAACCTCAATTACTGCCTTTTCTGTGACAGAGTCTAAACTTTCATGGGCAGAATCTTATGTCCATCCTATATCCATCTATACCAGTCTAACACTCGGTGAACTAAGCTTAACCCCCCTAGTGACCACCAACAATAAGCATTTTTGTTGACCTGAGGAATGAGCGAATAGTGCCCCTTGATGACTGAAAGTGCAGAGAATGCCCGCTACAGTATATGCCATAGCTGATATCCTACTGCATTGGTCAGGATCAATTTTAGCATTGATCATGGGTGTTTAACCCCTTACATGTTGCTGTAATTAAAGACAGCGCGATCTAGATAGCTAACAGAGGGAAAGGGCTCCCACTTTAACCCTATCACCACCGATCAAGATTGTGTGGGACCCATGGCAATCTGAGGCCAAGTAATAGCCTGTCAGGATGTTGGCAACAAAAGAGAAAATCTAACTTTTCATTCCATTTAGTCCACATGAATTCCTGTGACGTGAAGGGTTAACATACTTCTTAACATCAGTTTTGAATTCCTTGAAGTGTGCTGCTATAAAATTATTTTTTTTTTGGTAGGAGGAAGGGGGCTGATCTCCAGCATATAGGACCTCTCAAAATCACTTAAAAAATAAATAGGTCTTCCAAAAAATAAGTTTTGTGAATTTCCTTGAAAAATTCCTGCTAAATTTTTAACCCTTCTAACATCATAACAAAACAAAAGGACATTTGAAAAATGATGCTGATTTAAATTAGACATGTGGTAAATGTTATATAATAACTACTTTCTGTGGTATAACGATGCATAAACAGTCAAAATTGTAATATTGCAATTTTTCATCAAATTTCCTTTTTTTTTTTATAATTAAACCGAAAACATATCAAACTAAATTTACCATAAAGTACAATGTGCCATGAAAAACAATCTCAGAATCACTGGGTTATGTTGAAACATTCCAGAGTTATTAACTCTTTCACTAAGTGGTTAAAATGTTTGCAGGTTTTTATTGTTTACTCCTTTTTTTTACTATGAATTATTACTATAATTAATATATTAGGTACAAAATATGCAACAAAAAAATGTAAGCACATCGAAGAAGAACTAAAGAACTGAAGTGCTCACAATCTACAATCACAATGTCGCCGTCTTGAATTTGATACCCCCTTGGTCGGATCAGAATCCCAGTAGACCCTCCGTATACATTATTCAAATGATTCACAATTATTTTTCTGTTTTCACAAAGCTAGGAAGCTCTGCAAATATTCTTGTGAAGCGCATGATATTATACTTCTATTTCAGCTGTAATATATATAACATTTCCTAATTTACATATAAATACATGTTTTTGTAGTAATAGTTTTGCTATAATAGAAATGCAATACGCATGAGAAGTAAGATCTATTCCCATTGTGACTTGCTCAAGTAAATATTCATAGCAAATGGTGGATTAGCCAATAAAGCTTGTGATATTGTAATTATATCACCATCCCTGCATATGGCCCAATGTGGACCAGTCTGCAAATGGAAGATAATGGGCAGAGAGTTATTTCTATTATTCACAGTTCTCAACCTCTACAAAATCTATTAATCTCCATGCAGAATCCTAAGATACTCAATGCAAGTCACGACTCGCAGTCCTACTACACTGACACCCGTAGTCAAGAATGCTGCTCAGCCGGAGGGAATCAAAATCTGTTTTTATGTCCAATTGCTCAAACCAAGCATTTGCCATTAGGAACAATTAGAAACCATAAGTCACATAAAAGCCTGTTTTATCCAGTAGTACTTTTCAGAACATAATTTATATAGGCGAAATAGTGAATGGTGTCGAGCTAATATATAAAACAGGAGCTAATGTGAAGAAAGATTAATCCTATTACTAAAATAGGTTAACCCAAATGGAATAACTTCTGTAACTGGAAACATATTGCTCTACAATGAATTTTACACTTAATTTCTAGTTTGATTAAAGGATTTGGTCACGACTTTTTTACTGATGGCCTATCCCCATCAATATCTGAATGGTGGGGGTGCGGCACCTGGCACCCCCCTAGATCAGCTGTTCCTCTCACCGGCCAGAAGTTTTTGGATGCAGCCGGAAAACAGTAACTCCATCATTCTTATAGTGGCCATTGGCGGGAACTGCAGGTCCACCCCCTATACAAATGAATAGAGTGGGTCTGCAGCACCTGGCTTCAACCACTGCAGTTTTGACTGAGCTGCTGTGTTTCGGCTGCATCAGCGTTTTGGCACCCAGCAGATATTGATGCCGTATTCTAATGATTTGCCATCAACAGAAATGTAGTGGCCAAACACTTTAAAGGGAACCTGTCACCCCGAAAATCGAAGATGAGCTAAGCCCACCAGCATCAGGGGCTTATCTACAGCATTCTGTAATGCTGTAGATAAGCCCCCGATGTATCCTAAAAGATGAGAAAAAGAGGTTAGATTATACTCACCTGGGTGGGCAGTCCGATCCGATGGGTGTCACGGTCTGGGGCCTCCCATCTTCATAGGATGACGTCCTCTTCTGGTCTTCATGCTGCGGCTCCTGCGCTGGCGTACTTTGTCTGCCCTGTTGAGGGTAGAGCAAAGTACTGCAGTGCGCAGGCGCTGGGCCTCTCTGACCTTTCCCGGCACCTGCGCACTGCAGTACTTTGCTCTGCCCTCAACAGGGCAGACAAAGTACGCCGGAGCCGCAGCGTGAAGACCAGAAGAGGACGTCATCCTATGAACCGCCCCCCCAGGTGAGTATAATCTAACCTCTTTTTGTCATCTTTCAGGATACATTGGGGGCTTATCTACAGCATTCCAGAATGCTGTAGATAAGCCCCTGATGCTGGTGGGCTTAGTTCACCTTCCATTTTGGGGGTGACAGGTTCCCTTTAACATACACTCACCGGCCACTTTATTAGGTACACCTGTCCAACTTCTTGTTAACACTTAATTTCTAATCAGCCAATCACATGGCGGCAACTCAGTGCATTTAGGCATGTAGACATGGTCAAGACAATCTCCTGCAGTTCAAACCGAGCATCAGTATGGGGAAGAAAGGTGATTTGAGTGCCTTTGAACGTGGCATGGTTGTTGGTGCCAGAAGGGCTGGTCTGAGTATTTCAGAAACTGCTGATCTACTGGGATTTTCACGCACAACCATCTCTAGAGTTTACAGAGAATGGTCCGAAAAAGAAAAAAAATCCAGTGAGCGGCAGTTCTGTGGGCGGAAATGCCTTGTTAATGCCAGAGGTCAGAGGAGAATGGGCAGACTGGTTCGAGCTGATAGAAAGGCAACAGTGACTCAAATCGCCACCCGTTACAACCAAGGTAGGCCTAAGAGCATCTCTGAACGCACAGTGCGTCGAACTTTGAGGCAGATGGGCTACAGCAGCAGAAGACCACACCGGGTACCACTCCTTTCAGCTAAGAACAGGAAACTGAGGCTACAATTTGTACAAGCTCATCGAAATTGGACAGTAGAAGATTGGAAAAACGTTGCTTGGTCTGATGAGTCTCGATTTCTGCTGCGACATTCGGATGGTAGGGTCAGAATTTGGCGTAAACAACATGAAAGCATGGATCCATCCTGCCTTGTATGGAGCATCTTTGGGATGTGCAGCCGACAAATCTGCAGCAACTGTGTGATGCCATCATGTCAATATGGACCAAAATCTCTGAGGAATGCTTCCAGCACCTTGTTGAATCTATGCCACGAAGAATTGAGGCAGTTCTGAAGGCAAAAGGGGGTCCAACCCGTTACTAGCATGGTGTACCTAATAAAGTGGCCGGTGAGTGTATATCTAATATATAATTGCCTAGAATACTACTTCCTGCAATTTGTGCCAACTTCCGTGGCTTTGTCCGGAGCTAATGTCCGGAGATAATGTCCGGAGCTAATGTCCGGAGCTAATGTCCGGAGCTAATGTCCGGAGCTAATGTCCGGAGATAAGTGACGTCACCAGTGTCCTACACCCAGGCAGAGCACAGGGGCCCCAGGCAGCATATGGGGCCCCAGGCAGAGCACAGTGGCCCCAGGCAGAGCACAGGGGCCCCAGGCAGCATATGGGGCCCCAGGCAGAGCACAGTGGTCCCAGGCAGAGCACAGGGGCCCCAGACAGCCTATGGGGCCCCAGGCAGAGCACAGTGGCCCCAGGCAGAGCACAGGGGCCCCAGGCAGCATATGGGGCCCCAGGCAGAGCACAGTGGCCCCAGGCAGAACACAGGGGCCCCAGGCAGAATATGGGGCCCCAGGCAGAGCACAGGGGCCCCAGGCAGAGCACAGGGGCCCCAGGCAGCATATGGGGCCCCAGGCAGAGCACAGGGGCCCCAGGCAGCATATGGGGCCCCAGGCAGAGCACAGTGGCCCCAGGCAGCATATGGGGCCCCAGGCAGAGCACAGGGGCCCCAGGCAGCATATGGGGCCCCAGGCAGAGCACAGCGATATTTTGGACCACTGTGCGGTGTTTCAGACCCCCTGTGTGATGTCTGGGGCCCTGTTCTTAAGTATATTAAAGATTAAAGCAACGTATATTAAAGTATATTATAGATCAAATTTGACAGGTTTATGAGCACCATTGAGTGATATACTCAAGAATGACATAATTTTTCAACATTTTATGGTTTCAAACTGTAAACACTCAGAGTTTTTTTTACTTCAACCAGAAAACCTTAACGGTTCATAAAAAACTTGACTGTTCAGGATATGATAAAAGTCATAGTATTCTGAATCTTTAACTTATAAAGATACCTTTACATGGGGTGATTATTGGTTCCAGAGAGGCTTTCGGCCGATAATCGTACACATGGCTGGTGACAGGACAATACAATATAAACGTTCAAAGGTAAACACTGATAACATTAAAATCTAATATATAATTGCCTAGAATACTACTTCCGGCAATTTGTGCCAACTTCCGTGGCTTTGTCCGGAGATAATGTCCGGAGATAAGTGACGTCCCCAGCGTCCTACACCCGCTCAGGGTGGACAAAGATATATGCCTTCGTGGTGCGCGGCACTTTTCTGATTGGTTGCCGCCTGCCGCGAGCGACCAATCAGAAATGTGCCGTACTGTCAAGAATTGTTAAGAGCTGGTGAGTGCAGCCATTTTTTGTTCTTTCTTACTATTATTTATTAATTGTATTATTCTTACATTTGAATAAATAAAGTATATATGGATTCTAGACTCCCGATTCTTTAGAATCGGGCTGCCATCTAGTATATATATATATATATATATATATATATATATATATATATATATATATATATATAGATAAACTTTAACTTTATAATCAGATGTATACTCGCTCCATGTTACAAGATACATACCACATCCTTAAAGGTAATCTGTCACCAGGATTTTGCTACCCTGTCATAGAGCAGCAAGACCCTGATTTCAGTGATGTATCGCTTACTGGGCTGCTTGCTGTCATGCTGATAAAATCACTGTTTTATCTCTGAAAGCTGAGCTCTGTATAACTCCACCCACACCACTGATTGGCATCTCTCTGTGTACCATGTACACAGAAAACTGCCAATAATTTGTTGTAGGGGTGGGGTTATACAGAGCTTATCAATATGGAAAACTACCTCGCAGCAGGTTTACTAGTCCTCTAATTTTTTTCAAAACTATACTAAGAAGCCCAGTAAGTGACAGATCACTGGAATCACGGTCTTTTTCTCTACATTATCCTGCTCTCAGATAAGGTGGCAAAAACCTGGTGACAGATTCCTAAATCAAGTGATACTAAATAATGTCCATCCTAAAAACTAAAAGTGGGTAATGGTGATAAGTACGGATAATATATCATACCTTCGATCTGAAATACTAGTAAAATGAAAACGAGTAATGAGCAGTATAGGGAAACTACTGTACATTGTATTGTTAAGAGGTGAGCAAGCTTTTATTTCTATGCCGGCTCAATAAAACATAGTCTATCCTTATTCTTTTTTTAAAGAAATCCAGTTGCTCCCCCAGTGTATTATTTCATTCACCTATTAATTTGAGAGAAGGGCACTATATCTGTACAGTAGTTAATTCAATTTCGAAGAGCAGAGTTGACAGGATTTAGCAATGGGTTTTGTGGTGTTTTTCCCAGATATTTTTTGGTTTTAAAAGTCTATAATGAAATGATTACATGTCACAGCTTGGTTTGCGGCGCTTTGTAGCATTTTGGAGGTCAGCAGCATTTCATCAAAACACAACATGCTCTAGGTATTTCATTTTTAGGTGTATTCCTACAAAGACTTCTATATAGGACATAAAAAATCGCAGGAAAATGCATGTACCAAAAAACACATTAAAAATCCTATTAAAAAGTTCTAGTGCCGTTGTCTACATGCATTTACAAAACAGTGTTAAAAACAAGTATGAATTCCTCAACCACTTACATTGTCATGTAGCTCTCTGTAAAATAATCCAATCTGTACCTTTATTTGAAAACCCTGTCGCTCCTTAATCAAATAAATCCATGTTTTAATCCATGAACATATGAGGCTGAACTGCTCTGGGCGTGATTGGAGCACTTCTTAAATCTTTGCGTGTGGAAATACAGGCTGTATTTCCTGTCTAGCTCCACCTTCTTCTATTTGATTGTCAGCTCAATGACTTGGCTACACAGCAGGGCCAGCTGTGTAGACATAATTGGATATACGGTATATATTTGTAGGAAAAGAATGAGTATTTTTTTTTATTTAAACCTTTGCTCTTTCTATATTTAGAGGTCTAGTTGGTGGACCCATTAAGTGAGTGCCCCCAGTCTCTGCATGCATGCATATATAAGGAGGGCTATAATTGCTTAGTAAGATGGCCTACTTCACTCATAAACCTAGAATAATTGGGGGTTTAAAGGAAAAACCTACAAGCTCCTGTGCTTAATTTGAGCAGTCATTTTTTGCGGACAGACTCCCTTTAAAACCACTTGCAAGTGTACAGTCACATACATTTGGCTTATGCACAAGGAAAGCTCCCAGCTTTCACCTAGCTACATTATTAACATGGGAGCCTATGGCAACATATGCTGTTGTACACCTTTCCAATGGCATACATAAGAGATGAGTGAATAATATATTCACGTGTGATTGAATTCTACTTAAATTTTTTAAATATCCGCATTCACCAAAATTCTGATATTTGTAATTCTCTTCCACGCAGATTCAGCAAAATCGTGGCCACTGTCCAAATTTTTCTAAATTGTACAGAGCCTTTAAAAGGTGAAAAAATAAAAATAATTCTCACCCTTATCTTACCGCTCATCTCTGGCCCCTCTGCTCCTCACTCTCACTTGCCCGTCCTTTCCTTGCTGGAAAGGCAAAGACTTTTGGCTCTTATGAGATCCAGGACGGTTTTGCGCATACGCCTAAGGTCATGTTCACGCCGTTACATCATGACCTTTTGCACACTTTTGCAGAGCCTTCCTGGGCCTCACCAGAGCTGGAAGGGATTTCAGCGCAAGAGGCAGCCATCAGAAGATGCTGTGAAAACCATACAGGTGAGGTTCGGAGGGGCTGGAGGTGAACATAAGGATTTTTTTTACTTTTACATCTTACATTTATGATGCACTGGGGTCTGTATAGACATTATCTTTTGCCTAGGAAAATCCATGTGAACAGGCAACCCCAAATCTTGCCTGATGTTTTAAATACTATGAAAGGGAACTTGTACATTGACCAGATCTAAGTATAGGAAATAATATATAATATATCTGCAGGTTAAGTAGTAAAAACTTCACATTTATTCGATTATGCTTATAAAGCGAGTAGAAGTAAAAACATTGTATTCACAGGAGGCACCTGGTCTATGCATTAACAACCCATACAGGCCTCCTAATCACGACACTGCAAAGTTTAAGAAGTCAAGTATATGCCGATACTATGCAAATACATAGAGTAGCAACAAAATATGTGTATTTCAAGTTATAAAAGGTGTTTATGTAGGTAAAGTCAATATAAATACATAGAATAATTTCTGAAAAAATTTATCTTTGTACTGTGTCTGCCAGTATATAGAAAAATGCGGTAATAAAAATTGAGAGTTCTCAGCAGAGATGGGCGGACACCTGGATGTTCGGATCCAGCGGGTTCGGCCGAACAGTTAAAAAAAGTTCAGGTTCGGGTACCAGAACAGTACCCGGATCTGAACCCGAATCTGGGCCCAAGCATCCAGAGTCCATGACAGCGTGGCAAACACCGCTTCTGATCAGTGGTAAAATCATTACCGACAGTCTGAGAGCTGCGGTTCCCAAGCTCAAATGACAGCTGTGATCGAAGGTTTAAAGTTTACCTCCGGTCACTGGCATGGGCGAATGGGACTACTGCTCACATCAGCCTACGGACAGTATCACGGACTTCCTGGTGAAGTCCATGTTCGGAGTCCATGCCTGAACAGTAGGTGTTCGGTACGGACGCCGAACTTTACTGGTCGGGTTCGCTCATCTCTAGTCCTCAGTGGTTGATTCATTTTAATAGCTAACTGAAAAGATGATAACTAGTGATGAGCGAATATACTCGTTACTCGAGATTTCCCGAGCATGCTCGGGTGTCCTCTGAGTATTTTTTAGTGCTCGGAGATTTAGTTTTCATCGCCGCAGCTGAATGATTTACAGCTATTAGCCAGCATAAGTACATGTGGGGGTTGCCTGGTTGCTAGGGAATCCCCACATGTACTTATGTTGGCTAACAGATGTAAATCATTCAGCTGCGGCGATGAAAACTAAATCTCCGAGCACTAAAAAAAATACTCGAA
The DNA here is from genome assembly GCF_051348905.1 of Ranitomeya variabilis. NCBI lineage: Eukaryota > Metazoa > Chordata > Amphibia > Anura > Dendrobatidae > Ranitomeya > Ranitomeya variabilis. The sequence goes on from NC_135232.1 coordinate 377,430,637, forward strand.
GGTCACCGAGTCTTGAAAGTTTGCCTAATGCTAACATATTTTCAGTTAGCCATTAAAAAGATATCAACCACTGTGGACTCTGAACTTTAAGACCTTTTATGAAGTTCAGACCTTTTAGAGTGCGAGTATCCAGTGTGCAAGTCCTAAAATCCAGTCACCTCCGCTAAGAGAACAGCTGACTATTTCATAGCCATACACAGTTAGCTGAGAGCTATTTTTCTTGTGTCGCTCAAGAAAATAATGAGATACACCAATAATTTGTAAGTGATGAAAAAGTGGAAACACAAATTTTCAAAATATCTTGATTAATTCAGTATGCACCACACGTAGAAATACACACACTAACACACATTAGTATGATATCAATATAAATGATTGAGGAATGTTCTGTTAATTGAGTGGGAGGAACGGTGCATTGAGCCCTTGGTCACACCAAGGGCGCACTAAGAACCTTTAATTAGCATATGTAATAAAACTGTTTTTATGTAAAGGTAAAATAGTGAAATCTACACTACAGGTATGAATTTTTTAGCAGCTAATTCCCACATAGGACTTTATCAGAAGTTTAGTTTGAGTTTTGGGGGTGACAGACTCTTCACAACAACCTTTCATAGACAGCCAATTGGAAGCAGGTTTATGATGCTACTGAAGAAGATGGGAGACAGAAGGTTACCTAGGGTCAAAGCTCTGCTTGCAGTGCACCTCACCAGGGGTCAGTATATTAGGCAGAACCTCATCTTGGTGTAGCAAGACAAATTTTTATGTAATAAAAATAATATTCACCTCACAGTCATTACTATAATAGGAGGAAAATGTGTTCTGCTTAATTTTGGGGGTAAAGCAATTGTTGTCATGATGTAGCAGAGAGTATTTTGTGCTCTGTTAGGATGCCATTAATGTAACCCTGCAATCTAAGTCTATATTCCTAGTAAAAGTACACTCACTGTTGTAGGATGATTAATCAGAACATACACAACGACCTCAGTAGAGGAGGTCACCGGACAATTAGTTGTTGTTTCTTGGAAAAATGATGCTTAATGGTAAGTTATCTCAGGCATTTGCAACATCCTTTAAAGTACTGAATATGTTTGCTCATACAGTCAGAAAATAAATTAAACATCTTTCCAAAACTTTATATTTTGCAGTGTTAATTATTGTGGTAGAAATATTAACCACTGTCAGATTTTATGAAGCATTGGAATTTGCTGTCAGAACAGTTAAAGTGTCACTGTTCACATTATAAGGCATCACCTGTGTTTTGCGTCTAATAAATCCAACCTCTGATTGTGTTTTCTGCTTGGTTGGCACCAAAATCATTTTTTGGCAAGCTGGATGTACCTGTCACAGTTCTATCAGACGGACTTGCAAGATGGTTCTAGGAAGGCCTCTTTTTTTCCCACAATTGAATCACCTTAAGAATCTGCATATTTGGCAGAATCAATGCACCTATCTGTTATACTACCATCTAAAGAACTGAAGCTGACAGGCATTTGTATTTTTTTCTTGTCTATTACTGACATTTTGTGTTTTCAATACAAGTTTAGGACTGAGCATCTTTTTCTCTTTAGGCCAGGTGTAGATCATGTTGTTCTCTATTACGTCCCATTGTTTCTGGAATTGTCTCTATGACTGAACTTGTATTTCCTTGGCTGGGTGACTTTCTCAAGTCTTTGGTGTTTTGTACACCTAGCTATGTTCGTGACACTAAACAATAGCTACAAATTATTATTTTATATGGGTCACTACTGATGGCGTTTTGATACAGTGGGGGAAATAAGTATTTGATCCCTTGCAGATTTTGTAAGTTTTCCCATTGACAAAGACATAAACAGTCTATAATTTTAAGGGTAGGTTAATTTTAACATTGAGAGATAGAATATCAAAAATAAAATCCAGAAAATCACATTGTAAAAATTATATAAATTTATTTGCATTTGCAGTGAGAAATAAGTATTTGATCCCTCTGTCAAACAAGACTTAATACTTGATGGCAAAACTCTTGTTGGCAAGCACAGCGGTCAGACAATTTTTGTAGTTGATGATGAGGTTTGCGCATATGTCAGGAGGAATTTTGGTCCACTCCTTGCAGGTCATCTCTAAATCATTAAGATTTTGAGGCTGTCGCCTGGCAACTCGGAGATTTAACTCCTTCCATAACTTTCTATGGGATAAATGTCTGGAGACTGGCTAGGCCGCTCCATGACCTTAATGTGCTTCTTTTTGAGCCACTGCTTTGTTGCTTTGACCAGGGCTGGACTGGCCATCAGGCTGTTCTGGCAAATGCCAGAAGGGCCGGTGCCAGTAGTGGGCCGCTACATACCGACTCACCCTGCGCCCCCAGTGCCGCCGCTGCCGCATTCAACTATACCGGTGTCTATGACATCGGTACAGTTGAATGCAATGATGGAGGAAAGAGCGTCACCTGATGCTCCCTCTCCCATCATTCCCCGCTCTGCCTCTGACACTGCGGGTGCGCGCGCACTCACTGTGTCCCAGGCAGTGCAGTGGCAGCCGCCGAGACAGGAGCAGGGAGAACCGCAGACACGAGGGGAGGTGAGGAGTGTTTTTTTTTAACTGGACTGTGGGGCCATTCTAGGGGGGAGGAGAGATGTGGGCTCTGCTGTATACTACTATGTGGGCAGTGCTGTATACTACTGTGTGGGCAGTGCTGTATACTACTATGTGGGCAGTGCTGTATACTACTCTGTGGGCTCTGCTGTATACTACTGTGTGGGCTGTGCTGTATACTGCTATGTGGGCTGTGCTATACACTACTATGTGGGCTCTGCTGTATACTACTATGTGGGCAGTGCTATACACTACTATGTGGGCTCTGCTGTATACTACTGTGTGGGCAGTGCTGTATACTACTATGTGGGCAGTGCTGTATACTACTCTGTGGGCTCTGCTGTATACTACTGTGTGGGCTGTGCTGTATACTGCTATGTGGGCTGTGCTATACACTACTATGTGGGCTCTGCTGTATACTACTATGTGGGCTGTGCTATACACTACTATGTGGACTCTGCTGTATACTATTATGTGGGCAGTGCTATACATTACTATGTGGGCTCTGCTGTATACTACTATGTGGGCAATGCTGTATACTACTATGTGGGCAGTGCTGTACACTACTATGTGGGCTGTGCTATACACTACTATGTGGGCTCTGCTGTATACTACTATGTGGGCTGTGCTATACACTACTAAGTGGGCTCTGCTGTATACTACTATGTGGGCTGTGCTATATACTACTGTGTGGGCTCTGCTGTATACTGTTATGTGGGTTGTGCTATACACTACTATGTGGGCTCTGCTGTATACTATTATGTGGGCAGTGCTATACATTGCTATGTGGGCTCTGCTGTATACTACTATGTGGGCAATGCTGTATACCACTATGTGGGCAGTGCTGTATACTACTGTGTGGGCAGTGCTGTATACTAATATGTGGGCTCTGCTGTATACTACTGTGTGGGCTGTGCTGTATACTGCTATGTGGGCTGTGCTATACACTACTATGTGGGCTCTGCTGTATACTACTATGTGGGCAGTGCTGTATACTACTGTGTGGGCAGTGCTGTATACTACTATGTGGGCAGTGCTGTATACTACTGTGTGGGCTCTGCTGTATACTGATATGTGGGCTGTGCTATACACTACTATGTGGGCTCTGCTGTATACTACTATGTGGGCTGTGCTATACACTACTATGTGGACTCTGCTGTATACTATTATGTGGGCAGTGCTATACATTACTATGTGGGCTCTGCTGTATACTACTATGTGGGCAGTGCTATACACTACTATGTGGGCTGTGCTATACACTACTATGTGGGCTCTGCTGTATACTACTATGTGGGCTGTGCTATACACTACTAAGTGGGCTCTGCTGTATACTACTATGTGGGCTGTGCTATATACTACTGTGTGGGCTCTGCTGTATACTGTTATGTGGGCTGTGCTATACACTACTATGTGGGCTCTGCTGTATACTATTATGTGGGCAGTGCTATACATTGCTATTTGGGCTCTGCTGTATACTACTTTGTGGGCAATGCTGTATACCACTATGTGGGCAGTGCTGTATACTACTGTGTGGGCAGTGCTGTATACTACTATGTGGGCTCTGCTGTATACTACTATATGGGCTGTGCTATACACTACTATGTGGGCTCTGCTGTATGCTACTATGTGGGCAGTGCTGTATACTACTATGTGGGCAGTGCTATACACTACTATGTGGGCTCTGCTGTATACTACTATGTGGGCTGTGCTATACACTACTATGTGGGCTCTGCTGTATACTACTATGTGGGCTGTGCTATACACTACTATGAGGGCTCTGCTGTATACTACTATGTGGGCAGTGCTGTATACTACTATGTTGGCAGTGCTATACACTACTATGTTGGCTGTGCTGTATACTACTATGTGGGCTGTGCTATACACTACTATGTGGGCTCTGCTGTATACTACTATGTGGGCTGTGCTATACACTACTATGTGGGCTCTGCTGTATACTACTATGTGGGCAGTGCTGTATACTACTATGTGGGCAGTGCTGTATACTACTGTGTGGGCTGTGCTGTATACTACTGTGTGGGTTGTGCTGTATACTACTATGTGGGCAGTGCTGTATACTACTATGTGGGCAGTGCTGTATACTACTATGTGGGCAGTGTTGTATACTACTACATGGGCTGTGCTATATACTACTATGTGGGCAGTGCTATACACTACTATGTGGGCCGCTGCACACTGACTCACCCTGCGCCCCCAGCGCCGCCGCTGCTGCATTCAACTATACCGGCGTCTATGACGGCGGTACAGTTGAATGCAATGATGGAGGAAAGAGCGTCACCTGATGCTCCCTCTCCCATCATTCCCTGCTCTGCCTCTGACACTGCGGGTGCGCGCGCACTCACTGTGTCCCAGGCAGTGCAGCGGCAGCCGCCGAGACAGGAGCAGGGAGAACCGCAAACACGAGGGGAGGTGAGGAGTGTTTTTTTTTAACTGGACTGTGGGGCCATTCTATGGGGGAGGAGAGATGTGGGCTCTGCTGTATACTACTATGTGGGCAGTGCTGTATACTACTATGTGGGCACTGCTGTATACTACTATGTGGGCTGTGCTTTATACTGCTACATGGGCTGTGCTGTATACTGCTACGTGGGCTGTGTTATCTGCTATGCGGGTTGTGCTATATACTATGGGGGCATATTATATTCTATGGGGGAGGCCGTGTTATATACTATGTGGCTGTTATATACTATTGTGGGGGTATATTATATTCTATGGGGGAGGCTGTGTTATACTATGGGGGGCTGATTATATTCTATGGAGGCTACATTATATATTTTGGGGAGGTGGGCTTTATAATATTCTATGGAGTGGCTGTATTATACTCTGGGGTGGCTGCATTATATTCTGTAGGGTGGTGGTTGCATTATACTATATGTGGGCTGCATTATACTGTATCGAGGATTATGGGGAATACGTTATACTATATGAAGAACTATGGGGTGCATTATACTATGGGAAGTGAATTGTACTACATGGATGACTATGGCGGTGCATTATACTATATGGAGCACTATGAGGAGTGTATTATGCTATATGGAGGACTGAGCAGTGTATTTTAATATATGGAGGACTATAGGGAGTGTAGACATTCAAGAAAGAAAGGAGGGGGGAGAGGGAAGGGTTGGAGCTTGACACGCTGAGACATGCATCTGTAAGCCGTTGCAAATAAATGTAGCTATAGGAAGTGTATTATACTATATGGAGGACTCTAGTGCACATTATAATATATGGAGGACTATGGGGTGTATTTTACTAAACAAGTAAAATGCTGCATATTCAGATTGTTTTTGCTGGAACAAAAATCCTTGTTCTCAGCAACACATCGTCGGTGTAAACTGTAGATGTGCTGCTGATAACATGAAACTGTATGGTAATCTGTTAGTGATCTATTAGTGATCGTTCTGTCCCATCATTATTCCTCAGCTGGTGGAAAGAGGCCGGGAAACAAGCGGTGAACAACTTCAGTATTGTTGATCAAACTCATTTAGCGGCCTGAACTCAGCGCTTGTAAATACAACCGAAATGCTTTTCTGTGATGTGCAATATGTTAGCATTTGGGGCCCCATTTTAAACTTTGCCTAGGCGTAGGGCCCCACTTTGCCTAAAACCGGCCCTGCCTACAAGTGTACAAAGATATTATACAGTCACCATGTGACAAGTGGGCCTGTGTAACTTCAAATGCCAGGGCTGAATTTTAGTCCCAGTCCGGCCCTGGCCTTGACTGTATGTTTTGATCACTGTCTTCCTGGAAGACCAAGCCACGACCAATACTTAATGTCCTAGTGGAGGGATTTTACGGTACATGGCTCCATCCATTCTACTATTCATGCGGTGAAGTAGTCCTGTGCCCTTAGCAGAGAAACACCCCCAAAACATAATGTTTCCACCTCGGTGTTTTTTGGGTAATAGTCAGCATTTCTCTTCCTCCAAACACGGCATGTTGAGTTAATGCCAAAGACCTCAATTTTTGTCTCATCTGACCACAGCACCTTCTCAGAATCATCCAGGTGTTCTTTGGCAGACTTCAGACGGGCCTGCACATGTGTCTTCTTGAGCAGGGGGACCTTGTGGGCACTGGAGGATTTTCAACATTTACAGCGTAATGTGTTACCAATGGTTTTCTTGGTGACTGTGGTCCCAGCTGCCTTGAGATCATTAACAAGTTCCCCTGTAGTTTTAGGCTGATCTCTCACTTTCCTTATGATCAAGGATACCCTACGAGGTGAGATTGGTGCCCCAGATTGATGTCGATTGACAGTCATTTTTTATTTCTTCCATTTTCTTACTGTTGCACCAACAGTTGTCTCCTTCTCACTCAGCATCTTACTTATGGTTTTATAGCCCATTCCAGCTTTGTGTAGGTCTATGATCTTGTCCCTGACATCCTTAGAATGCTCTTTGGTCTTGCCCATGTTGTAAAAGTTAGAGTCTGACTCATTAATTGGGTCTGTGGACAGGAGCCTTTTATAAAGGTGACTATGTAAGACAGCTGTCTTTAGTGCAGGTAATGAGTTGATTAGGAGCGTCTAACTGGTCGGAAGGAGCCAGAACTCTTAATGGTTGGTAGGAGATCAAATACTTATTTCTCACTGCAAAATGCAAATAAATTTATATAATTTATACAATGTGATTTTCTGGATTTTATTTTTCACATTCTATCTCTTAATGTTAAAATTAACCGACCACTCCAGCTCAGATGCTAAAGTACGAAAGTGGACGGCAAAATGGCTGACCAAGTACGAGCCCTGTGTCAGTGCTAGCAGTTGGAGCGCCGTATCATGGGTGACTCGAGGTCCCAAAAAGATCTGTTTCAGAGAGCTCAGGAACCACGGAGCACTCTGTACCACATAATCGTCACGCTCCCACAGCGGCGTGGCCCACTCCAACGCCCTGTCCGACAGGAGGGATAAAATGAATCCCACCTTGGCCTGCTCTGAGGAGAAACATGCAGCCATGAGCTCAAGGTGTATAGCACACTGTCTCACAAATTACCTACATGACTTGCTATCACCAGAAAACTTGAGGCAGCGGGAGGCGGGATAAGGTCAGAACAGGGGTGGCAGTGGACAAACTAGCTGCAGCTATGCTAGCAGCCTGAACAGCTACTGTGGTAACATCCACGGCTGAGGTTGTGCGCTCAAGAGCAGCCAACCTACCCTCCAGCTGCTGGATGTACCACTGCAGTCGCTATTCATCTGCCATTACTAGCCAGACCCTGGAACTAGTATAATGTTAGGGATGGCGGAATGCACTAAATATATAAAAGAGAATAGGTGAGTTTGCAGTCCGGGGTCCACCGTTCAGAGATGACACCTGCTGTCTAGTAATGATGGACAGTATATGGTGGTATAACATAAACATACGTGGGTTAACTTCACCCGGTATGTAGGAGGCGAACCCTGTTGCATAACCACAGGGCCGCAATACCGCAGAGTGAACGCCAGTGTTTTGGTCACAGGACTCTGCCCCAAGGACATGGGGTTAGAGTCCCTCTAGACCCACTAGCGTTCACTGCCAAAACTGCGGTGCCAGGGAATAACTAACTAAAGATTTACCACACTATGTGAGTACAGCGCCGCTCTGGCAGACGCTACTAACCACCCTAAGCTTGGGTAAGGAAAGCGCACTATTTGCGCACGGCGCTGCTCTGACGGACGCTGCTGTAGACGCAGTATTGTTATGCCTTGTGTTGGATGGCACAATCTGGCACTTGTCTTTTGTGTCTCGTTCACATTATATTTCTTTTCCAGGCTCCATGGGGTGTGGGAGGGGACAGACCAGGGATTAACAGGAGTACAGTGAGGTGGAAGACTCGGGTCTCTCTACCATCAAGAGTATCCCAGGGATAGGGATAGTTAGTGTCCCAGCTCCAGGGACAGTTTAAGGCCCCCTTCCCCTATCTCAGGCCATTACAGTGTGAGACTGATCCCCAAATGTGGTAGCTTATACTTACTTTGCTTCTAGTGCAAGGGCTATTATTCCAGCAGCCATAGGTGCTGATGCCGAGGTTCCAGTGTGACTGTCTGTGCAACGCTGTCGAAGATCTGTAGTGATCTGAAACAAAATGGTACATTATTTACATTACACAAAAAATAAGCTATCATACAGCTCCATTGGAGGAAAAAATTAAATTTTACGGGTCTAGGAAAATAGAGACACAACAGCAAAAGTTTTTTGGGCAAATTTCAGATTTTTTTTTCACCACTAAAATAATGAGAAATCTGGACATCTTTGGTATCGCCATAATCGTATTGATGAGGAAAATCGTATTGCATGGTCACTGTAACCAGGAAAAATTAATCCCAAAAAACAAAGTCAGAATTTAGTTTTTTTCACAATTTCAGCATACTTGGAATTATTTTCCCATTTTTGAGTACACTATGTGGTAAAATGAATGGTGTCAATCAAAAGTATAATTCGTCCCACAAAAAAACAAGCCCTCATATGTCTATGTGTACGGAAAAATAAAAGAGTTATGGCTCTGGGAAGAAAAAGAGGAAAAATGGAAACTAAAAAACAAAAAACAGGCTGCGGTGTGAAGAGGTTAAAAGATTTTTTTTTTAGCCTTGGAGGAACATGATTAATTTGTGCAAGAAAATCAATGGCTCATACAAAAAGTATGGTCAAAAGCTGTTAAATGGAAAACTCCCTCAAAAATAAGGGTGTTCCCCCTCCACCCAGAGACAAAAAAGATTCAATTTTGAGAGGTGACAAGATTTCTTTACCTTCAGAACTATTTATTTATCATATAGACCCCCCACGAGTTGGACACAGGGGGGAACCGTCAATGATTTAAAAGATGTAAATAATAAAATACTAATATAAATGTATAAAAAAAATGTAATGTTGAAACAGTCAAATCAGCAACCAGGATCAGGTAGGGAAACATTTGCTCTTTAAGGGAAAATTATTTCATACATTATGGTTTTACCGATACTCCTTTCCTTTATCATCTCCTACCCTCAGTTGATTTTGATGAACAAGTGTCTTTTTTCAACCGTACTAACTAGGTGCAGTGGGTGAAATAAATATTTGATCCCTTGCTGATTTTTTTAGTTTGCCCACTGACAAAGACTTGAACAGTCTATAATTTTAAGGGTAGGTTAATTTTAACATTGAGAGATAGAATATCAAAAATAAAATCCAGAAAATCACATTGTATAAATTATATAAATTTATTTGCATTTTGTAGTAAGAAATAAGTATTTGATCCCCATGGCAAACAAGAATCAATACTTGATGGCAAAACCCTTGTTGGCAAGCACAGCAGTCCGACATTTTTGTAGTTGATGATGAGGTTTGAGCATGTCAGGAGGAATTTTGGTCCACTCCTCTTTGCAGATCATCTCTACAGACCAGTTAGACGCTCCTAATAAACTCGTTACCTGCATTAAAGACAGCTGTCTTACATAGTCACCTTTATAAAAGACTCCTGTCCACAGACTCAATTAATCAGTCAGACTCTAACCTCTACAACATGGGCAAGTATGGATGGACTGTTCAAGTCTTTGTCAGTGGGCAAACTTACAAAATGGGCAAGGGATCAAATACTTATTTCCCCCACTGTATCTATCTAATTTATTACAGAAAAATCCTTAGATTAGAATTGGAAGTAACAGCATTATTATTTGTAGTTAGGAATAGTAGTAGTCAGGTCATTTCCGAGCACTGGAAGCAATAGGATTAGCAATCCTCCTATGTTACAGATAGAACAGTATACTCATTCAGAGCTCTCTAGCGTTCAGCTATGGAAATAATGTGTACTAATGACATATTGTATTACCTCACTGTATATACTGACAGTGTGTAGGAGTTTATCTAAAGACAATAAAATGGTCTCATTCATTGTCTAATTCCTGAAACATTAATTTAAGGTCACTATCTGTTTAGTTCTTTTTCTATTATTCCATTTATCATGTATGATATATAGCACAACATTGCTATGTAAAACAAAAGGATCAACTCCCCTTCCTCAGTGTCATATCCTTTATTTAGATCCACTAAATCATTTTGAAAGATTACTGTAAAGACTTCTTGAGGATTAAATGGTTTATTTTAAACATTTCATTCTGATATATTCAGATTTCCTGTTAGTGCCAGAACATCTGTATTCAGACAACAGACAATTTAGTACAATCCAATACTATTGTATTTGGAAAAACACTTCCATAAATTACTTTGTAACATAATTTTATTCTTCATCTGATAAACATGGTAAGACTGTCTGAAAACCAGATGGCGTTGCATGGAGGCAGAGTTTGTTTACAAAGCCCCATTTTCATGTAATTGTGTAATTTATTAAACATTTTTCCACTCTAAGAATATACTGTATATATATATAAGGGGAAAAAATAAGGGGAACACTTAAACAACAGAATATAACTCCAAGTAAAGCAAACTTCTGTGAAATCAAACTGTCCACTTAGGAAGCAACACTGACAATCAATTTCACATGCTGTTGTGTAAATGGAATAGACAACAGATGGAAATTATTGGCAATTATCAAGACACCCTCAATAAAGGAGTGGTTCTGCAGGTGGGGACCACAGACCACATCTCAGTACCAATGCTTTCTGGCTGATGTTTTGGTCACTTTTGAATGCTGGTTGTGCTTTCACACTCGTGGTACAATGAGACGGACTCTACAACCCACACAAGTGGCTCAGGTAGTGCAGCTAATCTAGGATGGCACATCAATGCGAGCTGTGGCAAGAAGGTGTTACGGCTAGCGGAACGCACCGAATAAATAGAGATGTTTTTATTGATATTGGTGCGTTCGCAGCCCGGGGTCCACCATGCAGGAGTACCTGCTGCTAGCAACGGCGGCACGATATGGCGGTATGGACTAACTCAGTTACTTCACCGAGTAGTCGTGAAAGAAAAGCACTGCGCCCTGTTAGGCTTCACAGAGGCACAGGCTAACTGCCCACACAGAGAGCAGTCAGTGGTCACGCATGCACACAAAACTCCTTGCCGGAGGTGCCAGCATTCTAGGGGCTTATTTCAGCCAGGTCCCTGAACACATTCAAACACAAACTCCTCGCCGGAGGTGCCAGCATTCTAGGGGCTTATTTCAGCCAGGTCCTTGAACACATACTCTCGTGACCACACTGGCGCAAAGCACTTAACAAAGAACAATACTAGCGCATGGCCGTGCGGTCATGCGAACCTTAAATAGCTGCAGCACATACAGGACCTTCCTAGAAGGACCAATTAGAAGCTACACCAGAGCGTGAGCACCTACGGGACCTTCCTGAAGGAGCCAATGACCTTAGCTGCAGTATCAGACCATGTGACCCTCGATCTCCACTGAGAGATCTTACTCTGGGCATGCTCAGAACGAGCAAAGCAGGACTTAGACCTAGAAGCATCTGCTCGCCGCTGCCCAGCACCGACTTCAATGGCAGAAGCAGGAAAGGCAGCAGTAACTCTTAGCACAGAGTCAGACTGAGCGAGACGCTGGGACCGACGTCTCCGCTGAGCAGGCTCCACTGCGGCAGGAGAAAAATGGGAGACTGCATCGGAGATGGACCGAGATTCCCCCTGTGCATAGAAGGGAACTCGACCCCTAACAGAAGGTTTGCTGTGTCTGTCATCGTAGTGTCCAGAGGCTGGAGGCGCTACCAGGAGACAGGCCAATGCACCAAGAGACGTGGAGGGGGCCGTAGGAGGGCAACCACCCAGCAGCAGGACTGCTACCTCAGCCTTTGTGCAAGGAGGAACAGGAGGAGCACTGCCAGAGCCCTGCAAAATGACCTCCAGTAGGCCACAAATGTGCATGTGTCTGCACAAACGGTTAGAAACTGACTCCCTGAGGATGGCCTGAGTGCCCGACGTCCACAGATGGGGGTTTTGCTCACAGCCCAACACTGTGCAGGACGCTTGGCATTTGCCACAGAACACCAGGATTGGCAAATTCGCCACTGGCGCCCAGTGCTCTTCACAGATGAAAGCAGCTTGACATGTGACACACGTGACAGAGTCTGGAGACGCCGTGGAGAGCGATCTGCTACCTGCAACATCCTTCAACATGACCGGTTTGGTGGTGGGTCAGTAATGGTGTGGGGTGGCATTTCTTTGGAGGGCTGCACAGCCCTCCATGTGATCGCCAGAGGTAGCCTGACTGCCATTAGGTACCGAGATGAGATCCTCAGACCCCTTGTGAGACCATATGCTGGTGCGTTTGGCCCTGGGTTCCTCCTAATGCAGAACAATGCCAGACCTCATGTGTCCAGAGTGTGTCAGCAGTTCCTGCAAGATGATGGCATTGAAGCTATGGACTGGCCCGCCCATTCCTCAGACCTGAATCCAATTGAACACATCTGGGACATCATGTCTCGCACCATCCACCAATGTCACGTTGCACCAGACTGTCCAGGAGTTGGCAAATGCTTTAGTCCAGGTCTGGGAGGAAATCCCTCAGGAGACCATCCACCGCCTCATCAGGAGCATGCCCAGGCATTGCATGGAGGTCATACAGGCACGTGGAGGCCACACACACAACAGAACATCATTACATTGTCTTGAGGCATTTCCACTGAAGTTGGACCAGCCTGTAATTTGATTTTCCACTTTGATTTTGAGTATTATCCAGACCTCCATGGGATATTAATTTTGATTTAGATTGATCATTTTTATGCTTTATTGTTCTCAACACATTCCATCATGTAATAAATAAAGATTTGCAACTGAAATATTTCATTCAGTGATATCTAGGATGTGGTATTTTAGTGTTCCCTTTGTTTTTTTGAGCAGTATATATATATATATATATATATATATATATATATATATATATACACACACACAAATACAGTGGCTTGCAAAAGTGCAAATGTATTAATTCACCCCCTTGGAATTTTTTTTGTGTTATGCAACCTCACAACCTGGAATTTCACTGTGAACATTTGGTTTTCTTTTTATTGTGAAGCAAATAACAAATAGGACAAAGTAACTGAAAACATAACCATTCACCTTACAAGCGGCAAGTTGCTTAGGATAAGTATGTATGAGCTTTCCACATCTGGCAACTGGGATTTTTGCTCATTCCTCAAGGCAAGACTGCTCCAACTCTTCAAGCTAGATGGTTTCCTCTGGTGAACAGCAATCTTCAAGTCTGACCACAGATTGTATTAAGTTCTGGGCTTTGACTAGGCCACTCCAAAATATTTACATGTTTCCCCTTTAACCACTCAAATGTTGCTTTAGTAGTGTAATTTGGGTTATTATTATGTTGGAAGGTTAACCTCCAGCCCAGTCACAAATCAATGACAGACTAAAACAGATATTGCTCAAGAATATCCATGAATTTTGCACAATCCAACTTCCCCTCCACTGTGACCTTTCCTTGTCCCTGCTGCCAAAAAAATCTCCACAGCATGATTCTGCCACCACCACGTTTCACTATGGGGATGGTGTTCTTCGAGTGAGAAGCTGTGTTGGTTTGATGCCAGACATAGCATTTACCTTGAAAACCAAAAAGTTAATTTTTTGGTTTTGGTCTGACCACAGCATTTTGGCAAACTCAAAATGAGCCTTACAATTTTTGTTTGTAAGTGAAAGCTTTTTTTCTGCCCACTCTTCCATAAAGGCCACTTCTATGGAGTGTATGGCTTGTTGTGGTAGTAAAAACAGATACTCCATTCTGGGATTGAGTACTCTGTAGCTCCTTCAGGGTTACCTTTGGTCTCTGTGATGCCTCTCAGATTAATGCCCTTTTTTGCCCGGGCTGAGAGGTTTTTTGGGTGGCCCTCTCTTTGCAGGTTTGTTGTGTTACCTCGTTCTTTCCATTTGATGATAATGGATTTGATGGTGCTCCGAAGGATCACCAGAGATTGGGAGATTGATCCCCAGAAGGCCTATTATGATTTGGCTTGGAACTGTAGGATGCGCATGAGTATGCCAAGTTAAAGACTGAAATTTTGGCACGCGCAGGAGTGGCTATGTCAGTCAGAGCACAAAGGGTTCACAACTGGGCCTATTGTGGGGACAAACCACCTCAATCCCAAATGTTTGACCTACTGCATCTGGTGCAAAAATGGCTGAAGCCAGAACCCTCCACTTCAGCCCAGATGGTCAAGCACGTTGTCAAGGACCGGTTTGTGCACTCCCTTCCTAGGTCGGAAGGTTTCCCAGGGAGATCCCTGAAGTGCAGATGAACTGGTGGGGCTAGTGGAACGGTTACAGGTGGTCGAGAGGTCCCTAAGAAAGCCAAAAGGGGTGGTGCATTCTCATACTGGGGTACCCAGCGAGAACCTGTGCCCCAAAAAAGGGGTAGTAAAGCCACCAGTGGGGGGAGTCCTAGATTCCAAGGGGTCACTGAGGGGTTGTAAAAGGCCACGGGTAAAGACTTGCTTTGCTGGAGATGTCGTGGTCCTGGACATATAGCCGCTCATTGTCCCTTGGCCTTCGAAGAGATGGAAGCCTAGGGAGGCACTGCTCCTACTATGCCTATCCAACCTGAAGTTTGGACTATCAGCCTGGTGAGAGGCCACAGGCTTGTCTCGTGTCAATAAATGAGGTGCTGGTGACAGAACTCTTAGAATTAGGGAATTGTTGACTCTGATAAGAGTCACACTTCTCTATCAGTTGACCCCGGGAAACACGTGAGTGTACGTTGTAACAACGGGGATGCCAAAAACTTTCCCGTCGCCAGTGTGTTGGTTAAAACAAGCCAGGGTATGAAGCCCCATGAGGTCGGGGAGATCGAAGGTTTGCTACACCCCGTCATAATCATGAAGGACTTCAGCCTTTTCTGGGAGTGGTGAGGGAAGGCAGAGATATCAAAGGATGCAGACAGGAGCCAGCTCAACCCTGTTGAAACCCCAACACAGTCGGAGATAGATGAGTTCCCCTTCTGTGTACTGGCTGGTGACGAGCACGAGATGGTGACCAGTGAGACTGAAATTCCTGAACTGGGGTTTTCTGAGGGGGCATTTTGGGACTGCCCAAATGCAGGACTCGACCTTGAAAAATGTACGGGAAAATGTGACTGTGATAAATGGGGTTGCCCTAGAACCGGGGGCTGACACCAGATGTACATTGCAGTCAATGGGGGAGTTGCTATATCGGGTCACTAAACAGAGAGGGGAAGAATTAGAGCAGTTAGTCCCGGTGCACTATAGACGTAGGGTACTAGATCTGGCTCATGCTCATGTCTTGGGGGGCAACTAGGTATAGATTAGACCCAATAATGAGTCCTTCAAAGATTTATTGGCCTGGGTGTCACAGGGACATTAATATCTGCCCTACCTGTAAGCTAACTGCCCCTGTATCCCACTTCTGCAGTCCCCTAATTCCGTTACCCGTAATCGAGGTCCCGTTTGACCAGATTGCCATGGACTGGTTGGGCCCTTAGTTAAGTCTGCCAGGGGTCATCAATACATCCTGGTGATAATGGATAGCCCTAGAGCTAGTCCATATTTTCTCTGGGATGGGCCTGCCGAAAGAGATCCTGAGAGACAAGGGAACGCTGTTTATGTCCAAGGTAATGAGGGAGTTGTGCAAGGCCCTCCAGAGTACCCAACGTAGGATGTTGGTGTACCATCCACAGACAGACGGCCTGGTGGAGAGGTTCAATAAGACCTTGAAGTCGATGATGAAGAAGGTCGTGGAGAAGGATGGCCGACATTGGGATTGTCTCCTACCATACCTACTGTTCTCCATCAGGGAAGTCCCATAGGCCTCTATGGGGTTCTCACCATTCGAGCTGTTATATGGACAACACCCTCGGGAACTTTAAGATGTTGCCAAAGAGACTTGGGAAGCAGAAGTTACAGCCCACCGGAGCGTCATCGAGCATGTAGCCCAAATGCAGAACCGAATAGCAAGGGTGATGCCAATTGTGAAGGAGAGTCTCCTTCAAGCCCAAGAAACCCAGGCGAGGGTCTACAACTGGGCCGCGGGGGCTGAGACAGTTTAGCTCTGGGGACCGGGTGCTCGTATTACTCCCCACCATGGAAAGCAAATTTCTGGCCAAGTGGCAAGGGCCATACGAGGTAGTCGAGAAGATGAGTGATGTCAACTATAAGGTCCACCAACCAGGGTAAAGGAAGCCGTACCAAGTGTACCACATCAACCTGCTGAAACCGTGGTAGGACAGTGATCCAGTAGAGGCAACGTGCAAAACAGGTCTCGGTTCCGCTGAAGCAGCTCACAGTGGCAGACACTTTCACCGGCCCAGAAATAACAGTGCCGTGAGCTGCTTCAGCGGAACCGAGACCTGTTTTCGGAGTTACCAGGATATATACGCAGGTGGTGGAGCATGAGATCCTGACTGAACCACATGTGAGGGTGAACCAAAGGCCGTATCAGATTCTTGAAGCTCGCCACGAGGTGATCTCCCAGGAGGTGAAGAGAATGTTGAGCTTGAGTGTCATCGAGGAGTCAAAGAGCGGCTGATCCAGCCTTACTGTCCTGGTGCCGAAGCCAAATGGAGAGTGGCACTTCTGTTACCATTACAGGAAGCTCAATGATGTGTCCAAGTTCGACGCGTATCCAATGCCCTGGGTCGATGAGCTTATTGAGAGGCTAGGGTCAGTCAGGTTCATCACCAACCTGGACCTAATGAAGGGGTCAAGGCAAATTCTCCTGTCTCCAAGTGCCAAGAAGAAGATGGCCTTCTCTACACCTGACGGGTGCTTTCAGTATACCCAGATGCTGTTCGGACTACAAGAAGCCCCAGCTACCTTCCAGAGGGCTATGAACCGGATACTAGTACCACACAAGAAGTACGCTGCTGCTTACTTGGAAGACATCATGATCTTCAGCCTGGATTGAGGAGGTCACCTGCAGAAGGACCACGCGGTACTCGATGCACTAAAGAAAGTGGGGTTTACCATAAACTCAAAGAAGTGCGCCCTCGGGAAAGAGGAGGTGAAATACTTGGGCTATATCGTTGGAAGAGGTGAGATAAAGCCGCAAGTAGACAAAGTAGAGGCAATCCAGAAGTGGCCACTGGCCACAGCCGATCACTAAAAAGCAGGTCAGGGCATTTCTCGGAATTGTAGGATATAATCGGCGATTTATCCTGAACTTCACCATGATATCTTCCTTCCTGATTAATCTTCTCAAGGTTACAAAGTTGATGATGGTCAAATGGTCCTCTGAATTGGAGATGGCATTCCAGGAGTCAAAGCTTGTCCTGTGCAGACAGTCTTAGTCTCAGTCTTGCCATAAGCAATTGAGCATGCAGGTTGCCAACACAACCGAGGTCCCAACTGGTTCACAGCGTTTGACGTTTCTGTAACTAGGATTATCATCATCAGTTTCACACTGACTGTCAACCTTGTTCCATGCCTGTGCCTGGAATAATTCAATGTCCCCTTTCACATCCACCTGTTGCGCTGCTCTTCCTTCTCCTCCTACCCATCTTCCACATCTTGCTGAACATGACATTGTCCCTGAGATTCTCCAACAACTCCAAGGCTGTGATGAATATGTAGAGGTTTCTTCCTTCAACTTGTTACATCCTTGTGAATGTTTATTCTATAATAATAATAATAATAATAATCTTTATATAGCGCCAACATATTCCACAGCGCTTTACAGTTTAGCAGTTTCAAATACAACAGTCATAAGTAACAACGTTAACAATACAATAATTAAAGCGAAATAAGAGGACCCTTACAATCTACAATGAGGTGGGGGGAGATACAAAGCACAGGTGTGTATTTACAATGGTGTATTTACAATGATGGTCCAGCCATCTTCAGGGGGTGGGGGATAGATGGGGATAGTGAATGGGCTACACACACACACACACACAAATATAAAATGAGTTTGATTAGTGAACGTGGTAGGCCGCTATGAACAAATGTGTTTTGAGGGAGCACCTAAAACTATCCACTATTGTGGATGGTCCTATTATCTTGGGGCAGAGCATTCCAGAGGATTGGCGCAGCAGGGAGAAGTCTTGTAGTCAGGAGTGGGAGGTACGGATTAGTGCAGAGGTTAGTCAAAAGTCATTTGCAGAGCGCAGAGGTCGGTTAGGCCGATAGACAGAAATGAGGGAGGAGATGTAAGAGGTGCCGCACTGTGGAGAGCTTTGTGGGTGAGAACAAGTACTTTGAATTGTATCCTGTAATGAATGGGCAGCCAGTGTAACGACTGGCGAAGAGCGGACGCGTCCGAGTAACGATTAGCCAGATGGACGACCCTGGCTGCTGCATTAAGGATGGACTGGAGGGGAAAGTCGCGTGAGGGGGAGGCCAATTAATAGAGCATTACAGTAGTCCAGGCGGGAGTGGATCAGGGCGACAGTGAGGGTTTTTGTTGTTTCCATGGTGAGAAAAGGGCGGATTCTAGAGATGTTCTTTAGGTGTAAGCGGCACGAGCGGGCAAGAGATTGTATATGGGAGGTGAAGGAGAGATCGGAGTCAAACATAACACCCAAACAGCACGCCTGCTGCCTGGGTGTTATTATGGTGCCAACCACGGAGAGGGAAATGTCAGATTTAGAGAGGTTAGTAGATGGCGGGAGCAGAAGAAGTTCAGTTTTGGAGAGGTTGAGTTTCAGATAGAGAGCGTATGTGTAAATAAACCCGGCACTCAACTTTATGCTAGTAGCTTAGGATTTTTATTGTGTAGAACCAACAAAAACGTTTCGGTCTCACTTGTCCTTCTTCAGTTACGTATATTGAGTAAATAGCCTGTCACTTTGTGGGCATAGTAGGTAGGTCAACTTCGACTCACTGGGGTGCCAGTGCCCAGTTAATGGTATAGGCTGAAAGCTTATTTGATCAGGAGCTGGATGCGGTGTCCACCGCTAGTCTGTGCGTGCCTGCCGGTTCTACACAATAAAAATCCTAAGCTACTAGCATAAAGTTGAGTGCCGGGTTTATTTACACATATGGTGTTAAGGTGTGGGAACCTACCCGGGCACCTCTATAGCAGTGCTTACGCTTTTGTCCACCTCAGATAGAGAGCGGACATGATGTTAGAGACTGCAGACAGACCAGACAGACAGTCAGTGGCGTTCAGTAGTACAGCGGGGGTAAGGTCAGGGGATGACGTGTATAGTTGTGTGTCATCAGCATAAAGATGATACTGAAAGCCAAATCTGCTGATGATCTGTCCAATTGGGGCTGTGCAGAGGGAGAAGAGAAGGGGGCCAAGGACTGAGCCCTGAGGTACCCCGACAGTGAGAAGAAGAGGAGAGGAAGTGGAGCCAGAGAACAGAACACTGAAGGAGCAGTCAGATAGGTAGGAAGAGAACCAGGAGAGAGCAGTGTCCTTAATGCCTAGTGACTGAAGCCTAGAGAGTAGGAGAGGGTGGTCAACAGTGTCGAAAGCTGCAGAAAGGTCTAGAAGAATGAGCAGAGAGTGGTCACCGTTACGTTTTGCTGTCAGAAGGTCATTGGTCACTTTGATGAGTGCAGTTTCAGTTGAATGTAGGGGGCGGAAACCGGACTGTGAAGGGTCTAGGAGGGAGTGAGTGGAGAGGTAACGGGTAATGCGGGAGTAGACCAGGTGCTCCAAGAGTTTAGAGATGAAGGGGAGATTGGAGACCGGTCTGTAGTTATTTGGGCAGGATGGGTCGAGAGTGGGTTTCTTTAGTAAATGGAGTAATGATAAAGTGTTTGAAGGAGGGGAAAATGCCAGAGGAGAGGGAGAGATTAAAGATTGTAGTTAGGTGAGTTGTGACGACTGGAGAGAGAGACTGGAGGAGGTGTGAGGGAATCGGGTCGGTGGTGCATGTAGTCGGACGAGAAGAGGAGCTTGGAGACTTCTTCTTCTGTGATGGGATCGAATGTGGAGAGTGAGCCAGGGGAAATGCAGGGAAGGATGGGAGTCACTGATCTTTGTGATTGGGAGCGGATTTCCTGACGGATATTGTCTATTTTCTCTATAAAGTGGGAGGCCAGGTCATCAGCACAAATGTCTGTGATAGGGGCTTGTGCTTTTGGCCTGAGGAGGGATTGAAAGGTGTCAAAAAGTTTCTTGGGGTTGTTGGCTAGTGAGGAGATCAGGGTGGTGAAGTACAGTGCCTAAAAGTAGTATTCAACCCCCTGCAGATTTAGCAGGTTTAATAAGATGCAAATAAGTTAGAGCCTTCAAACTTCAAACAAGAGCAGGATTTATTAACAGATGCATAAATCTTACAAACCAAAAAGTTTTGTTGCTCAGTTAAATTTTTATAAATTTTAAACATAAAAGTGTGGGTCAATTATTATTCAACCCCTAGGTTTAATATTTTGTGGAATAACCTTTTTTTGCAATTACAGCTAATAATCGTCTTTTATAAGATCTGATCAGGCCGGCACAGGTCTCTGGAGTTATCTTGGCCCACTCATCCATGCAGATCTTCTCCAAGTTATCTAGGTTCTTTGGATGTCTCATGTGGACTTTAATCTTGAGCTCCTTCCACAAGTTTTCAATTGGGTTAAGGTCAGGAGACTGACTAGGCCACTGCAACACCTTGATTTTTTGCCTCTTGAACCAGGCCTTGGTTTTCTTGGCTGTGTGCTTTGGGTCTTTGTCTTGTTGGAAGATGAAATGACGACCCATCTTAAGATCCTTGATGGAGGAGCGGAGGTTCTTGGCCAAAATCTCCAGGTAGGCCGTGCTATCCATCTTCCCATGGATGCGGACCAGATGGCCAGGCCCCTTGGCTGAGAAACAGCCCCACAGCATGATGCTGCCACCACCATGCTTGACTGTAGGGATGGTATTCTTGGGGTCATATGCAGTGCCATCCAGTCTCCAAACGTCACGTGTGTGGTTGGCACCAAAGATCTCGATCTTGTTCTCATCAGACCAGAGAACCTTGAACCAGTCAGTCTCAGAGTCCTCCAAGTGATCATGAGCAAACTGTAGACGAGCCTTGACATGACGCTTTGAAAGTAAAGGTACCTTACGGGCTCGTCTGGAACGGAGACCATTGCGGTGGAGTACGTTACTTATGGTATTGACTGAAACCAATGTCCCCACTGCCATGAGATCTTCCTGGAGCTCCTTCCTTGTTGTCCTTGGGTTAGCCTTGACTCTTCGGACAAGCCTGGCCTCGGCACGGGAGGAAACTTTCAAAGGCTGTCCAGGCCATGGAAGGCTAACAGTAGTTCCATAAGCCTTCCACTTCCGGATGATGCTCCCAACAGTGGAGACAGGTAGGCCCAACTCTTTGGAAAGGGTTTTGTACCCCTTGCCAGCCTTGTGACCCTCCACGATCTTGTCTCTGATGGCCTTGGAATGCTCATTTGTCTTTCCCATGTTGACCATGTATGAGTGCTGTTCACAAGTTTGGGGAGGGTCTTAAATAGTCAGAAAAGGCTGGAAAAAGAGATAATTAATCCAAACATGTGAAGCTCATTGTTCTTTGTGCCTGAACTACTTCTTAATACTTTAGGGGAACCAAACAGAATTCTGGGGGGTTGAGGGGTTGAATAATAAATGACCCTCTGAAAAAACTTTTCACAATTTAAAAAAAAAATAAACAAAGAAATAACATTCTTTTTTGCTGCAGTGCATTTCACACTTCCAGGCTGATCTACAGTCCAAATGTCACAATGCCAAGTTAATTCCAAATGTGTAAACCTGCTAAATCTGCAGGGGGTTGAATACTACTTGTAGGCACTGTAGGTCTGTTTGGCGAAGTGAAGGGCAGAGTTATAGGTCCTTAACATAAATTTGAAGTGTATGAAGTCTTCTGGTGTGCGTCTTTTCCTCCATAAGCGTTCAGCACACCTAGAGCATCGCTGGAGAAATCGGGTTTGCGATGTGAGCCAGGGTTGTTTCACTCTGTGTTTGGAGGTTCTGAGGGTGAGGGGAGCTACTTGGTCAAGGGTGCTTCTAAGAGTGTCATTGAAGTGATGTACAACCAGATCAGGACAGAAAAAAGAAAAGATTGGGGACAATGATGAGTGTAGGAGTCTGAAAGTGTATGAGGGTTAATGGCATGTAGATTTCTGAATATGCGGTAGGTAGGAGTGTGCTGGGGTGGGCGAGGATTTGTGAGTGTGAAGGAGAGAATGTTGTGGTCAGAGAAGGGAAGCGGTGAGTTATCTAGGTAGGAGATTGAGCACAGCCGTACAAAGACCAGGTCAAGGGTGTTACCGTCCTTGTGTGTCTCAGAGGTTGAGAGCTGTAAGAGGCCTAGAGAAGTGGTTAGTGATAGAAGCTGGGATGCAGATGTAGAAGTGGGGCTGTTTATGGGGATGTTGAAGTCTGAGGGTTGGTAGTTCTGAGGACATGAAGTGCGGCAGCCAGGCAGAGAAATGGTCTAGGAAGTGGGTGGTTTCTATAATAAATGTGAGGGGGATGACCATGTTGATGCCACAGTTGTCTCTAAATTTAGTAGACTCTTTGAAGAGCTTCAGAAGGCGACATGGTGAACTTTGAGTCTATTGTGAGAAAAGCATAAATTGGCTAGTATATTATATAATTAGTCATTGCTTTATGTTGCATGGGCTGATGCTACAAGTTCCTACAACAAATGCAGCATTGAATTTTATAGTGTTGCAACGTCACAAATCAGGCAATGATCATGCAGCCAAATGTATATCAGCCACAATGTTCCAGGCAGTATCACAATCACACGATTATATATGACCTTAATCAGATCTACTTAATCTTTATATACACTGCTCAATTGATTTGAGTGGCAAAATAGTCGAGAATTGGGTAATATCTTCCTTTCAAAGCAGAGGCTCACCGATCCCAACTGAAGGTATCTGCTATTAAAAAGAAAAACTTTAATGTGTTGGCAATCTCTGTGCACCACTGCAAAATATAAGCTACAGAAATACATAAATTATGATTACATTTTTCACTGGCCTCTAAAAGTGTAATAAGAAGTAAAGATAAAATTATTCTGCCTTTTTTCCCTCTAAATATTGTAGACTTGATATAGGAAATTGGGAGAATGCCTCCATCAGACTGACTGACATAAGAGATAACTATTTATTAGACTTTGGAGCAGACCAGTAAAACATCTGTGCTGAGCTTTATACTTTTTCTTTCTTGGCTACTGGAGATCAAGTGGATAATACCTAAAGAAAGCTCCCTGACTGGAAAAATCCATCAGGACTCTTTCAAAGGAAAGCTGTTGACAGGAATTGGGGTGTTTAAGCATAATTACCAGAGCTATCTAAAACAAGGCTTTTAGTTATAAAGCATTCACGTTCGCAGAGGACTTCCATCTATCTTAAGAAGCAAATAAGAAGGGCATAAGACCACCAACAGGCAGGAAAACTTCAATAGCTGACATGATGTTCCAAACTCAATACCATGCTGGGACAGGCTCATTAATCACAACATGCTAGAAGGATTGTCGGTATTAGGAAGCTAACATGTGCAGGGCAAGTAATATGCATTACGGCTTGTCAAAAGCTGATATTTACCTTCAGCTCATAAATACAAATCCTACATATATACTCAAGTGATACTTTAAGCTTGCAACCAGAAAAATATAAACAGCCCACATTACTAGACCCCTTCTGGGATATGTTACATTTCATGATATAAACATGACCTTAGAAACTCGGATATTTTTGTTAAGCCTCATTTATATCACAAGCTGGGTATGTTTCTGCATGAGGAAAGCCTGTTGCCTGATACTTTGTCACACATTCTCCAGACTATTTGCTATAATAAATATAATAAACTCAGCAAGAAGTTTTCCCTTAAACATTCATCACTTATCCATCTATCTATGGGAGTCAGACTAACAGCCAAGTGAGTGTGTTTTCTGTTGACATAACCTATCTTGTCACTGCAGTCATCTTGAGGAATGGGATCTCAGTGATCAATGTTGGTCACAGAGATGGATCACATATCCTGGATATGTAATAATAACTTTATAATTAGATTCAGCTTTAAAGAGTTATTCTGATGCTGCTCACTTCTGCATTTGGAGGTGAGTAGTACTGATGACGACACATGTACAGGTACTTGCCAGATGGTGTGCACAATCGGCAGATATCGCGCATGTGTAACCGAAGATGAAATAAAGTTATACATTTTGATCTATTGCTCGACTTCCTTGAAGCTGGATCTTACATTTCAATTTTGCTTCTATTGCAGTTTGTGGGACCCGACGCATGGACCCCTACACCAAGTATATTCAATAATGCATGACCGCCAACTTACTATTGGAATGGTAAGCTGATTTTTTCTTTCTGTTTTTGTTAATTGGCTTGTACATCACATCATCTCTTTGTTTCACACAATCTTGCGTTGGATGTGAAGTGGGGAGAGGTACTGCTTTATGTTTGCAGAGACAACTGTTCAAAGCATAGCATGTATCATGTATGTGCCTTATAAATTCTAAAAGGTGAAGTGTAGAATTCTTGCTGGATGTCAGACCGCTATGCAGGGGCGGACATATAGCTGGTGCAACCGGTGCAGGGTCCAGAAGGAGGGGGGCCTCTCAACAAGAAAAGGACCATGCGTTTTGTATATGTCCGGGGGTCTGAAATAGCTCACTGGAAGCTGCTGAAGATCCCGATTAACCTCGGAACCAGTCGAAAAGCTCACCTGCAGCTCTGCAATAAGCTCCATCCCCCCCCCCCTGAGTGAGAGCGCCGGGGAGAAGATGGCCGGGGCTCTCTGCTCAGGAGAAGATGGCGGCTACAGCATCTGAAGTCAATGATAACAACAGGCCTGCAAGATATGAGGGCAGGGAGAACGGAGCTGAAGGGACAGCAGGAAGATGGAGGTCCTCCAGCTCAACATCCAGTCCACTGCTCCTGACCAAACAGGACACAGCAGAAGAGGAAGCACAGGGCAAATTTAAGGGGGTCTGCTGTAACTTATGAGGAAACTGAGAGGTAATTATACTAGCGGAATCTATTTCTTTTTACATTCAGCCTGTGCTGCTTCTATTGTATATACTGTACAGTGAAGAGCAAAAGGGTAAAAATATTTTGAACTTTTGACTTTCAGGCTCCATAATTCACTATTCACTTCTGATTTGAAGTTGAGTGTGCCATCACGTTATAGACAATCATTTTGGATATCTCATACTTAAATTTGACTTGCAACTATTTAGCATATGATTAGTTATACAGATTCTTGTCATGTCACTGCATTGTTACTGTTTTGCTCCTAAAGATCTAAATTAAAATTTTTATTATCTTGTTAGTATTTTGTAAATCCACCATTGGCTTTCAACACTGCCTAAATCCTTCTGGGCATGCTCTCAATCAGATTCAAACATGTGTGGACCGAAATTTGATCTTAAGTCTCTTCTACATGTTCCCAAAGTTAGCACACAGTTTTTCCTTCAACTCTACACACAAGTGTTTGATTGAGTTGAGGTCTTGGGACTGTGAGGACTATTCCACCACCTCTGCTTCATTGTCATTGAACCATTTCTTCGCCAATCTCGATGTATGCCTTGTGTTGTCCTGTTGAAACAGTATGTTGTCCTTTTCATACCCATAGTAGTTGAGTGTACAAAGTAACTCATCTTGTAGGATCCTCACATATAGCTCAGCATTGAAACTACCATCGATTATGGACACATATCCAATGCCTTTGGCTGTGAAACAACCTGATATCATCATGCTTCCTCCACCAAACTTGACATTTCCTTCAATTTCTCAATCTGTTAGCCTCTTTTTTCTTAGCTTCTTTCAGTCCCATTTGCACCTTTTCAGAACCTACTCTATTGACTTTTGTGTAATCGCTCCAAATCAAATTTATGTATGAGATAGCCAAGATGATTGTCTATTATATCATGGTAGTCTCATGATCAAAGCAGTAGTAGATGGTGAGCTATGGAGACTGAAAGTCAAAAGTTCAAAAAGTTGTTACCCTTTTGCCCTTCACTGTATGTGTTTATGTGCATGTGTATATGCTCATCTGTCTATATACAGTAATATGTTTGCCTCTGTGTATATATGTATGTGTATATATAGTATGTGAGTCTGTGCCTGTGTGTATATGCCTATGTGTATATATAGTATGTGTGCCTGTGTATGTGCCTGTATTTATGTGTATGTGCCTGTGTATATACAGTATATACTGTATAGTATGTTTGCCTGTGCGTATAGTATATGCGCCTGTGTGTAAGTGACTATATATGGTATGCATATATATATATATATATATATATATGTGCCTGTCTATACTCTATATATGGTATGTGTGTATGTGCTTGTATATCTGATATGCTTCTGCCTATACACAGTGGGGAAAATAAGGATTTGATACACTGTCGATTTTGTATAAAAAAAAACTAACAGGTCTGTGAGAGCCAGAATTCTTGCTGGTTGGTAGGTAATCAAATATGTCATGCAATAAAATGCAAATTATTTATGTAAAAATCATACAATGTGATTTTCTGGCTTTTATTTTTAGAGTCTGTCTTTCACGGATGAAGTGTACCTACAATAAAAATTACAGACCTCTTCATTCTTTGTAGGTGGGAAAATTGGCAGTGTATTAAATACGTATTTCCCCCTGTATATGGTGTGTGTATGTGCCTGTGACAAATATTCTTAGCAGTGTGAGTGACTTACTTATGGCGCAGTAATTATTGTGTACATGTTGTGTGAGTTTGTGCTCGTCTGATGTGTGTATTCATTGTGTATCCTGCACTTGTGTGATGTTTATGATATGTGCACTTTATGAGATGTGTGTGCTGTGCTTGTGTAAAGTATAGAATGTGTGCGCTTTACTGATGTGACGTGTGTGCAGTGTAATTTTTACTTATATGACATGATATGTTTTTTGTGTCAAATAATGTTACTTAAAGGGGTTTTCAGTTTTAATTCTTTTAATGCCCTAAAGTTTACTCTAGGGAAAAACAAAATCAGGGATAGTCATCCACCTTGGGGCCAGCAATTCCTCTTTTCTACTGCACTTGATTTCAGGTTGCAGCCATGATGTCATGACTAAAACATGTGAGTACTGGAGCTAATCACCAAGCTCAGCAGTCATGCCAAGGTACATGGAACAAATTGCTAAGCCCTGTGACTGGCTAAAGTGGCCACATGTGACATTACCACTGCAACCTGTAAACGTAGATGGAGCAGTAGCTATCACTGGAGGAGGTGAAAATGAGTAACTTTAACTTCATTATGTCTTCTTTATCGCAAGCTGATGAGCACAAAAAAAATGAAAATGGAAGACCCCTTTAATAGGAGGGGGCGCCATACACAATTCCTGTACAGGGGCCCTTTGCTCTCAGTGTCCGCCCCTACCGCTATGGACACATAGCAGCATCTTTCTATGCCCCATGACATGTTGGCCTGAGCAGTGTGGCACTACACATCTCCAAGATTCCATAGAGAAAAATAGCAAGAAACGGTGATCACTCTCCGAGACAACTGACCAAAATTGCATTAAAAATCTGTCTAGGAAATCTGGTGTGGATAAAGAGTGGTCTTCTCAACGAGGCTGTCTTTTTTAGGGAGTTTTCACTTTGTGCTGTTTTCTGATGATAAAGGCCAATTGAACAAAATAAATCTAGGTATCTAGGTGTCTAGGTATGAGTTGGCTATTTCTTAAAACTCCTTCTGAAGTATATTGAGCTAAATTAACCTTGCAAGAGAATACTCTTTCTTCTGGATGAATTTAATATGTGTATATTAAACTGAAATATGAGCACATCATTTAATGTAATTATAAATTGAGGTGAGTACATTTATTATTATTTCATGCTAAAAATCCATTAAATATGTTGACATATTCACAGAATTTGAGACTGCAGTGGGTAACATAATTAGACTGGAATTATGCCTGCAGATTTTCAATGAGTTTTCAAGTCATACACAGGAGCGGATCAACAATCACCCCCACCCTTCCTTACAAAAAAGTCCTTCATGCCTAAAAATAAACCGAAAACCTACCTGTGTGTACAAACAAATATTTTGCTAAGACTAAGCAAAACTAACAAAAGTAAATCCAGAAACTAAATTTGATTAATTTCATTGAAGTAAATTATATTATGTCGTTGTTAGACTATTTGGACTCATTTTCTGGCGAAATAAATGTATTTAAAGATAACTGTGGCAAATAATAGGGTGACAGTAGAATAACATTAAGCAGTGCTAATTAAAAATGCAATTAAATTTCAATATAGTTTAATGTTATTAATATTATAAATATACTTCAAATAGGATCTGCCAGGAATCCCAAAGTGTCTGTTTTAGAAAGTACTTGCATTCTCTATTTCATAACAATTGTGAATCCAAACTCAGTGTTTTACCGTGTTATTCCTCCTAGACAGCTTTCCATTCCTCTTGTCAAAGGGGAGGCCCACTCTGACACTGCCAGTACTAATTGCACAATGCCAGATTGTACAGGGAAACACCCATTCTTTGATATTAAGAACAGCACATCATTAAAAAAGCTGACATACCGGGGATGACAAGCCATTTCCAAAGTACTTGACAATACCATTTCTTAGTATATGCCTTTACATTTACATGTAATGTAACATATGTAACATATGCCTTTACGTTTACATAGACAGCAATACTTTTTTTGCAGCAAAAAAAACGCCTCTAGAAATTACTACATGTTGCATTTCTGCAACCAAACGCAAGCATAGAAACGACGCATGCGTCGTCAAACGCGGCAAAACGTATACAAAAAAAAGCATGCGTTTTTAATGTTAAATATAGGGAAAAAAACGCATGCTTTTTTTGCGCTAAAACGCAGCGGCAAAAAACGCAAATATGAAACCAGCCTTATTGCTCTGTAAATTCGCCAACAAAAACAAAATGACTAGCTACAATTACACATATAAAACAAAAATGCGTTTCTTATTAATATGACTGTGGCAAGGGAGTACATAAAAATCATGGGGCTCCATAGCAGAAGTGCTAATTGTGCTACTCCATACAGTATGGTGGCTTTAACAACCCTCCACATTGTATAATGGCCTGCACACATTATAATGGCGCTCACTAGCCTTCTAAACAATATAATGGCCACCGACACAGCCCTTCAAACAGTATAACTGGCACCAACACAATCTTCCAGACAGTATAATGGCTTACACACAACTCTCCATACTGTATAATGGCCCCCAAGAAAACTCCAAACAGTATAATGGCCCTCCATATAGCCTTTTCAAACAGTATAATGCCACCCATAGCCCTCCAACAGAATAACAGGCCCCCATACAGCAATCCAAACAGTATACCTGTACCCCCACAGCAATCTAAATAGTATAATGGCCCCACACTGGTTCCCAAACAGTATAAATAGCACAGGCACAGTCCATCAAACAGTATAACTGGCCCCCCACACAGCCCTCCAAACAGTATAAGTGGCCCCCACACACAGCCCTCCAATCAATGTAACTTGCCCTCACATAGCTCTCAAAACAGTATAACTGGCCCACACACAGCCATCCAAACCAAATAACTGGCCCCTATGCAGCACTCTAAACAGATAACCGGCCTCTACACAGTCCTACAAATAATATGATGGCTCCCAAATAGCCCTCCAAATAGTAGGATGGTTTAGTGTGTGGTCTGAACCTCTGCACTGCCAGGCAAAGTGGGCGCGATGTAGTGACAGCAACCTTGTATACAGATGAAAGTGCAAATTCTGGGTAGGTGGGCCTTCCCCGACTCATGGGAACCATAGCAGCCATATGGTCTGCCATTGGACTGTGCTCTAAAATAAAACTGCTTTTATCTGATGGAATCACTGACTGGGTGGATCAGGGAAATGTGGTAGATTTAGTATATCTCGACTTCAGCAAAGCATTTGATAAAGTATCTAATACAATTCTTATTGAAAAAATGACCAAGTATGTGTTAAGTGCCGAGTTCCCGCTACTGCACAGGGGGAATCTCAAACCATATCCGCTGCGGTCTCCCATTCTCCTCCAGCCACAGTGGAGCCTGCTCAGCAGAGACATCGGTCCCAGCATCTGGCTCAGGCTGATACTGTGTGGCTGGTTACTGCTGTCCTTCCAGGCTCAGCCATTGTAATCAGTACTGATCAGCGGCGAGCAGGCGTCCCTGTGACTAAGTCCTGCTTTTCTTCTTCTGAGAATGCCCAACTGACGAATTCTCATTGGAGGTCAGGGGTCACATGCTCAGGTCCTGTAGCAGCTCCTATTGGACAACTAGGAAGGTCCTGGAGAGCTTCCGCTATAAAAGGTTTGCATGGCCGCATGGCCATGCGCTAGTATAAAGTTATTAACGTGTGTGTGTGGATGTATGCCTGTCGATGGATGAAAGCTCCGAATCATTCCCATCCCTAGTGTTGTTGACTGTTCGCGAATGGTGGAAGCTACCTAGCACCTGACAGTGCTATTCCGCACAGCTAGCACACGATAGAGCGTCTGATAGCAGTCACCACCAGTGCGGCGCCGTGCGCTAATAGAGCGCTTTCCTGGCCCAAGTCTGGGTGGTTAGTGGTGTCAGCCAGGCACTCTTGTGCAGTAAATTATTATTTGTGTTCATCTCTGACACCTCCGTAGTAGTGTCGAGCGCAAGAGGTCTGAGTCTTGGGACAGAGTTCTGTGACTGTTTGCTTGCGGTCTTTGTGGGGTACCGGGGCCCTGTGACGCATCAGGGTTCGCTTCCTTTATACCGGGTGAAGCTAACCTGTGTGTATATCCACATTATACCGCCATATAGTCCGTCATTATTCAGCAGCAGGTTCTATCTCTGCACAGTAGACCCCGGGCTGTGAACGCACCTTATACCATCCTTCTAATTATTTGGTGCGTTTCACTAGCCCTAACAGTATGTGACTGGCAAGGCTCCAGTTAGGTCTAGTGATAACTGGCTCAGTGATCGTACTCAAAGAGTGGTAATAAATGATTAAACATCCAATTGGAAAAGTGTTCCAAGTGGGGTACCACAAGGCTTTGTCCTGGCCCCAGTGTTGTTCAACATTTTTATTATTATTATACATTATACATTTATATAGCGCCATTTATTCCATGGCGCTTTACATGTGAAAGGGGCAAATATAGACAAGCACAATAAACATGAGCAAAACAAGTACAAGTACAGAAGGAGAGAGGAGTTTTATGATAATAAATGATCTAGATAAGGGAACTGAAGGTAAACTGATCAAATTTGCAGATGATGCAAAGCTAGGGGGGATACTAACACTAAAGAAGACCAAGAAATGATTAATAATGATCTAGATAAGGTATTTAAAAGAGAGAAATGCAAGATTCTACATTTAGGCAAGAAAAACAAAAATAACATCTACAGAACGGGAGGAATAAAACTAAGTAACTACATATGTGAAAAAGACTTTGAAGCACTAATAGAACTCAGACTGCTCATGAGTCAATCGTGTGATGCAGCAACAAAAAAGGCAAACACAGTTCTGGAATGTATTAATAGAAGCATAGAGTCTAGATGATGTGAAGTAATTATTCCCCTGTATGCCTCCTTGGTCAGGTGCATATTGTGCATAATTCTGGGCACCACATTTTAAAAAAGACATTGAAAAACTAGTGTCACAATCCATTTTTCTATGCGTGGAAGTTCTTGTTCCACTATGATTTAAATGTAGCTTTTTTCCTTTCAGGCCAGCAGGGGTTCATGTCAGTTTCCCTTGCTGGCTGTGTAGTGCAATTGCAGAGTTGCTAGGACAGCTGATGTGGGTGATGACCACTCCCACATCCTTTAAATAGTCACCTGATGCATCAGCTCACTGTCGGTGATAGAGCAATCTATGTTGACCAAGGGCCTGGAGTAAGGAGCTCTGGCTGCAGTGATGAATCAGCCGGTTTCGTGGAGTTCGTGGTCTGGTTGCCTTTCTTCTGCTGTGTGGTGCTTTGCAGCAGAGATGGCTTTTAAGCTAACTTTGATGTTTTTTCCTCGTCTGACTCGTTTTTGTCACTGTCCCCTGTGTTGTTCCATCTGCAGTGGTGAGTGCCTTTGCTGGCCAGTGCACTAGCCATGGCAGTGCTAGGTGACAGTAAGGGACATTGTTCCTGATGGCGATGGGGGGAAGGACCCACTTGGGGGATTAGGGGAGTGCAGGGACAGGCTCAGGTTGGAGAAGGAGGTGTCCATCCATCATTCCCTATTGGTAGGGCCTTCCACTCCCCATTTCCATTCCTTTGTGTGTGTGTCATGCCATCCACTGACCGACCCCCTGCTGGGTCGGTACATATCGTGACAACTAGAGCAAGTTCAAAGAACAGCTACCAGGATGGTGAGCGGACTGCAAAGTATGTCCTACGAGGAACGATTGAAGGATCTGGGAATGTTTAGCTTGTAAAAGAAGGGTTAAGAGGAGACTTAATAGCTATTTACAAATATCTGAAGGAATGTCACATGTAGAGGGATCATCCATATTCTCATATGCACATGGAAACAAGAGAAGTAATAGAATGAAACTGAAAGGGAGAAGATACAGATTAGATATTAGAAAAAAATTGGTGGTGGTGGTGGGGAGTTCTCCTTTCAGGGAAGTCTTCGGAAATCTGTCTGAGATAGTTTAGTGAATCCTGCATTGAGCAGGGTGTTGGACACGATGATCCTGAAGGTCCCTTCCAACTCTAACATTCTATGATTATATTAGAGACATTAATACCAAAGCTGTACAAAAGGACAGTACTGGTTATATAAGTCTTGCCCAGCTGTGTTCAGAATAATAAGACTCCCCTTAGCTATAAAGAAGATATTACATACCACTTTTCGGTCATATGATTCTCCGCTGCTATATGTTGTAGCCAATGTTGATGCACATTCTTCTAGATACCATGGCTTCTTGCCACTCTCCGTCGTACTGCTGATTGAGATTGTATAGATACTATTAGTATATCCATCGCATGAACAATGATCTCGACTTCTACCACCGTTGCCAGAAGCCCAGACAAAAATCGAGCCATAACCTCTTCTCCCCTAAAATGAGAAATGCAACAAAATAAAAGATGAAGAAAACACAAAAAGTGATAAATATATGTATATATTTATAGGTTTCTTTATTTTTTGCATTATTTACACCATGAATTTTATTTATTTTTCGAAGTATTAACCCCTTAGTGACAGAACCAAATTGGTACTTACTGACCAAGTCAATTTTTACAATTCTGACCACTGTCACTTTATGAGGTTATAGTTCTATAACGCTTCAACGTATCCCACTGATTCTGAGAATGTTTTTCATGACATATTGTACTTCATGTTAGAGGCAAAATTTCTTTGATATAACTTGCGTTTATTTATGAAAAAAATGGAAATTTGGCAAAAATTTGAAAAATTTTGCAATTTTCAAACTTTTGACTTTTGTACCCTTAAATCATAGAATGGTGTCACACAAAATAGTTAATAAATAACATTTCCCACATGTCTACTTAACATCAGCACAATTTTGGAAACATAATTTTTTTTTGTTAAGACGTTATAAGATTTAAAAGATGACCAGCGATTTCTCATTTTTCCAACAAAATTTACAAAACCATTTTTTTAGGGACCACCTCACATGTGAAGTGAGTTTGAGGGATCAATATAACAGAAAATACCCAAAAGTAACACCATTCTAAAAACTGCAGCCCTTAAGGTGCGCAAAATCACATTCAAAAAGTTTATTAACTCTTCAGGTGTTTCACGAGAACTAAAGCAATATGGAAGGAAAAAATGAACATTTTACTTTTTTCACAAAAATATATTTTGGAACCAATTTTTTTTATTTTCACAAGAGTATCAGGAGAAAATGGACTATAAAATTTGTTGTGTAATTTATCCTTAGTACGCTGATACCCCATATGTGGGGGAAAGCCTTCTGTTTGAGCCAGAAGGAAGGGAGCACCATTAGACTTTTTGAATGTAAAATGGGCTGGAATCAATGGTGGTGCCATGTCGCGTTTGGAGACCCCCGATGTACTTAAACAGTGGAACCCCCCTAATTCTAACTCCAACCCTAACCCTAACACACCCGTAACGCTAATCCCAACCCTACCCATAACCCTAACTACCTTAACCAACACACTCCTAACCCTAATCCTAACCCTAACCATAATCGCAACCATAACCACAACCCTAACTTTAGTCCAACCCTAACCCTAGCCCCAACCCTAACCCTAGCCCAATCATAACCCTAGCTCAACCCTAACCCTACCCCTACCCTAACTCCAGCCCAACCATAACCCTAACTTTAGCCCAATTCCAACTATAGCCCAACTGTAACCCTAATGGAGAAATGGAAATAAATAAAAATTTTAAATTTTATTATTTTTTACCTAACTAAGGGGGTGATAAAGGGGGGGGGGGGGTTTGATTTACTATTTTTTTCATTTTGATCACTGTGATAGGGTCTATCACAGTGATCAAAATGAACCAATAGGAAAAATGTCCTATTGTTGCCAGGTGCCGGCCAGCAGTATCCTTAACTGCTGTCATTAAAAGGCATATCGGCGGTTGTTAAGGGGTTAAAGTTACAATGAAGCAGTCAGCTGTTAACAGGAAATGACATTCAAAAACATCAGAGCTTTGTTTGACAGAAATTCCATTATGGATGTGATACAAATACAATATATACTGTATATTTGAACTTTTTATGGGTATTGAACTGTATTCTTTTATGCCATCCTTAGCTCACAGCAAAAAACAATGGGCACATCAATGATTTGTGAATTGTTAATGCTCAGCTATTTATCTGAAGCCAGCTGCTGAAATCTACTGATGTACATAAAACAGAAGAGATTATCTAAACAGGATACTGAGAACTGAAAATGAATGAAAGAGAAAGGTGCCAAAAGCAAAATTGGATGTTTTTAATAGCTCAGTGATTAACTCTTTAATTGACTACAACATAGTGGAATTTTCTACTATTAATACAACTGTGTTAAAGGGAATATAATAGCACAAGCCACCCAATTCCCCCCAAAATGCCGATGTGGAATGTATCAATTCATTGCTGAAAAAAGAATGTTTTACTCTATATGCAAATTAGACTTAAGTGCTCTGGATGTAACTTGGGCACTTTATGAGCCCCTGCCTCTCTAGCTATATTTCCTGACCCAGCGCTACCTTCTTCTTTGACTCTCTAGGTGTCACTAGGCAGGGAAGAGAGGTACTGCCTCTGGAAGTGCTCTGATCATGGCTAGAGCCCTTAGAAACCAGAATATTTAAACAGACTCAGCCTTTCAGCCAGTCAGTAGACCTCTGACACATTTAGCTAAACATGCCACTTTTATGTTTATAGATGTAGATACCATCTTGGAGCAACAGATGGGTTCAGTGAAAAGATAATGGGATGGGCAGCATATGATATCCACCCTCCTTTACCGAACTAATAGTGTACATATTGTGAAGGGTTGACACATTTAGCTGCTTCTTCAGGTAGACACAGGAACACTTGGATAGTGATACACCTGCTGGTTTATTAAAGTCAGCATAGACCAAGGCAGGGTCCACAAAAACAAAAGCAGAGCCTTTCAGGCTTAACGGAAAAACAAAACAAAGTGCACAAGAGTTCTTGCTCTGCAGGTTCCACCTGCAGACACCTAGCAATGTTCTCCACTCCTCCTGGAACCACATGGAAGTGTTCCCTCTCCCAACACACATGCAGACTGTCTCTCATATCCAGGTATTTAACCAGGACCATGTGATGATCACATGATCATGACATCACCACAGGTCCTGCTAGTACACATGCCAGTGTCAGCTCTGAAAGAGGGGATATTGTGAGAACCCTCCCATTCACTCTATGGGTGATTATATGCATAAGAAAAGCAACTGGCAATCCAAAAATTCCTGAAAAAAAAATAAAAAAAAAAAATTAAGATTTTTTTGTTCAGGCAGAAAAGCCTCTAGAATTGGCATATTGCTCGATTTACCAGGCTGAAAAGAACTAAAATAAACACATAGACTCTTTGAAGCATTTCCCTATGTTGAAATTGGAACAGAATCCACTCCAAATTCTACATCAAAACACTCAGTGTGAACATACCTTAAAGACAATGGAGGAAATTTTAAGTGTCAAAATTAATTTGCACAATTGACACATGGGGCATTTGGGGCATTATTATACATACATATATATATATATATATATATATATATACATATATATATATATATATATATATATATATACAGCACAGACCAAAAGTTTGGACACACCTCCTCATTTAAAGATTTTTCTGTATTTTCATGACTATGAAAACTGTACATTCACACTGAAGGCATCAAAACTATGAATTAACACATGTGGAATTATACACTTAACAAAAAAGTGTGAAACAGCTGAAATTATGTTTTATATTGTAGGTTCTTCAAAGTAGCCACCTTTTGCTTTGATGACTGCAGGTCATTTTGCAGGGCTCTGGCAGTGCTCCTCCTGTTTCTCCTTGCACAAAGGCTGAAGTAGCGGTCCTGCTGCTGGGTTGGTGCCCTCCTACGGCCCCCTCCACATCTCCTGGTGTACTGGCCTGTCTCCTGGTAGCGCCTCCAGCCTCTGGACACTACGCTGACAGACACAGCAAACCTTCTTGCCACAGCTCGCAGTGATGTGCCATCTTAGATGAGCTGCACTACCTGAGCCACGTGTGTGAATTGTAGAGTCCGTCTCATGTGAAAGCACAACCAACATTCAAAAGTGACCAAAACATCAGCCAGAACGCATTGGTACTGAGATGTGGTCTGTGGTCCCCAACTGCAGAACCATTCCTTTATTGAGTGTGTCTTGATAATTGCCAATAATTTCCATCTGTTGTCTATTCCATTTGTACAACAGCATGTGAAACTGATTGTCAATCAGTGTTGCTTCCTAAGTGGACAGTTTGATTTCACAGAAGTTTGATTTACTCGGAGTTATATTCTGTTGTTTAAGTGTTCCCTTTATTTTTTGAGCAGTATATATATATATATATATATATATATATATATATATATATATATATACTGTATATATAGATGTATTACAGAAAAATATTAAAGATCGAGAGTCCTCAGTGGCTAATATCTTTTAATGGCTAACTGAAAAAAATGGTAATATTCAGCAAGCTTATGTGGTTACTCAGGTCTCTTCATCACAAATTGTATATTTATGTCTGATGAAGGGAGCAGAGTAGTCTTGAAAACTTAGTTATCATCTTTTCAGTTAGCAATTAAAATATACAGTATTTATACAGTAAATATACAACTATATGTAACTCTGAGAACTCTCACTTTTTTAGATCTTTCTATCTAATGGCTATCACAGTGAAAGATATATTTTCCTGAAACATATATATGATATACTGTATATTTCCTACATCAGGCATTATTCTTGAAGTAATTGCATGTGCAGCAGCCCATTTCTATCACTAGGTCAGGAATAGATCTTAAAGGAATCTCTTTTTTATATGAAATCTTTGTCTTGGTTACAAGATAAGCTGGGGATTAACGCAAGAAATATTTCCGTAAAAGAACCATTCAAGCCCCTCTCCAGCATTGAATATCCAAAATAAAATAATACTTTTAATCAATTCAATTAGACGGACAGAGCTGTAAACTATGCTTGAATTGGTGGCATTGGTTATACAGCACATTCCCTTTTTGCTCTGAAGAAGAGAAAACCCCAACTGCTAACAGCACTACAGTTTTATTGAAATAAAAATATTCTTTGGTAGATCTGAGAACATTTTCAACTATCAATTTTTCAGAATAAGCAACTCATTTAGCAATTAAGAGCTCATTAGGTGAATTAATCTAGTTTTTGAATATTTTAGAGAATAATAGTCAAATAATTCATTCTTCCGTAACATCATATGGACTCCATATGCATTAATCGCTAGGCTTTAGTAAACAATTACTAAATTCTACTAGGCTGCATTGACAAAAAAGTGGTTTGATTATGCTCATGTCTAAATATTGCTACATATTGTAACTTACTAAATATTATTAACTTAATTAAATGTTTTATGTCAAAAGATAAATAACCACTCATGAACATGAAGAATATGTAGGGTCAATAAATAAAACGTTGTCAATATTGGGTCAAATACCAAACACATGGCATACCATAGTTTGGTAAAGTCCAAAGCAGTGGCAAGCAATCTATACATTTATCTTTTTTTTTTTTATTTAGAAGAAATCTTTTCACTAATTTATCTAATGTATGTGTTAAATATACTAATTGAATTAATTGTAGGAAATGTTAAATCTGCTGATAAATATATTTATTGGAATGTCCGTGTTAGGAGAGAACACTGGTGATCCAGGTGCACATTCCCGTGACAGTCTAAATATTTATATAGGGTTATAGTAGTTAATCAATGTTGTGTCTTACTATTACTGCACAAAACTGGATGATCAAAAGGCAGTGAATGTGATTTATTGTGCCTATTACCACTGTATTTTTGTGCATTTTGGCCATTTTTCTATGACAGTGAAAGATTTAAGTATCAATAGGTCATTAAGCAAAATTGGCATTATTAAAAATATATGGCGCCATTCTGTATTACAGAGGAGAAGTTTTGTGCTTTTTAGAATTTTTTTTAATTAATATTTTGAATGAACACATGATGCAGGTCACATATCAGATGTTTTAAGTTTTTCTAGTTGGCTATAAAATATCAATATAAATTTACTTCCCATAACAATTTACTTTTAGCCTTAGCATATATAATATAAAACAGTTCTAAATTATTCACGTTGGAGTTAAAAACAAAAAGAAAAGTAAATCATTTTTCTTAATTCGTTGTTCAAAATTGGTTGATAACTGTGGGTCTGGTTAAAAAGCTGGACATACATGAGATAGCTGTTGGGCAAATTTTCATTCAGCAGAAAGTTATCCCTTCTATTCCCCGAACTCTAGGCTCGGTGTTTTCAAAGGCTCAAGTGGAGAAAAGAATGGCCACAGAAGTATACGGCAGTGGCTTATCTCCTTTGAAAACAAAATGATCAGGCATTGAAAATCCAATTGCCCGATCCTTCTCTCCTCCGACATCATCTTTCAGGTGAGAATCAGGAGGCCTCCGAACACATCAGATGGTCAACAAATCCTTGCAATATTGGCAGGTTTGGACAACTATCATCTAATTACTGAGGAGGCCGTAATGCCTAGTGATCCACTACTATCACCAAGGAATTATATACAACTGCTCATTGGTGCATCCAGTCTTCCATATTGAAAGCTGCTCTTAAAATCAATCCTCTGTTCTACTTCATAGATGGTGATCTCTTCCTACCTAAAGTAGATTCAGGAAATGTTGAGAGCAGTACTGCTCATATAGTAAAAACAGTAAGCATATATATATTTTCCAGGGCATTCGAGACTACATAAATCATCATGACTAAATGTATACAACAGAGCATATGACAGTTCACATGGTCAGTTTTAGCCAATTGGCAAAGAAATAAATGAAAACAAATATATCTGTTGTCTGCACCTCTAATGTTGCATGGATAACATTTTCAAGAAACAATTCATTTTTATATTGGCTCATTCAGTCAATGCCACCGCAATTTATAAGGAAAAGAAAAGCTTTTTTTGTGTTGAAGAAAAATATTAAATTCATGTGTTCAAGAAAAGATGAATGGGTCAGCAAGAACTGAATTTTAAGCAGACCAGAAAAGAGCTGAAACAGATATTATACTGTCAGTAGGACTAAAATCTGTGTCCACTGGAAATGTAACAAGTCGCTTTAGGACAAATAAACCGGTAGTTGTTAATTGAGTGATTTCAGGTCTTCAAGGACTATTTCAGATTTTGGAAGGGATACCGGAACAGATCTCATATAGCAATTGTGCCGTCATTCTGTGCCAAATTTATTAATAATCTGGTTGAAATATTTATTTATTTTACTAACATACACAGAGTCAATAATTTCCACAACGCTTTACATAGATCATCAAGATATTGGTCTAAAGTAAGCCAACCAATGTGATAAGTGGCAGAAAAAACTCTAACATGCCTTATAGCTAAATTTATCACACAGGATGAGCAGCCACTGTGACAAAGTTCTTCCTCCTGCCTGCTTTAGTATTTGAAATGTAATGAGCCTGTTTTTTTTTACCAAAGTACCTGCTTTTGGACTAAAAACCTCAACTGGATTTCTTCTACAGTCTTTGTGTAGGAAAGCACAGACTGCAGAATAAATTAGCAGTGAATCTGTCAGTGAGTGGAGGGTCTGTAGCGTTTTCCCTTTTCCTAAGCGATCTTCAAAGATACATTTTTACAAAACAAATTAAAAGTTCAACTTTCATCTGGTCATAAAACAGGTTAGAATATTGTCGAGGAGATAAGAGGTAAAAGCCTCAGACACTGTTATCAGACAAACTCATTGACAGAATTCACTGTTAAAGGGTTGTCCACTACTAGGACAACCCCTACTGATTCTTTAGGTTTCCACCCATTAAAATAATGAAACCCACCTCTGGTGTCTGCCCAGGCTCTAATGACATTGTTTTGTTAGGCAATCCCTGTGGCCAACCAGTGCTGCCTTCACTCTCCTCTCCTACAACTCTCCTACAGCAGCTCTCTCTTCCTCTGGATGTTTTTATTTGTCCGAAGGAGGGGAGAGTGAAGCCACCACTGATTGGCCACAGGGATCGCGTGACAATGTCACGTGGGCCCGGGGAAAGCCCCTGGCAACCCAACTGGAACGGCGGATACATCAGAATGGAGTATAAGTGCTATTATTTTACTGTGCAAATTGCCTCTTCGGAGAAAAAGAGGACTTAACTCTATAGCGCCACCTGTTGGAAGTAGCGATCCTACAAGTCACAGTCAACCCTCTAACGAGTCGTGCAATATGACTTAGGATAAAAGCCAAATCAGTATCTCAATTCGCAGACACGGTGTTACGGGCTGTTGGCCCTCGTCAGTGCGAAGCATGAGAACTGATTTGGCTAGGTGAGAGGCTCTGGACTGGGGTCTAAGGGGTATCGTTACATAGTTACATAGTTACATAGTTATTAAGGTTGAAGGAAGACTGTAAGTCCATCTAGTTCAACCCATAGCCTAACCTAACATGCCCTAACATGTTGATCCAGGGGAAGGCAAAAAAACCCCATGTGGCAAAGAGTAACTCCACCATGGGGAAAAAAATTCCTTCCCGACTCCACATACGGCAATCAGACTAGTTCCCTGGATCAACGCCTTATCAAGGAATCTAGTGTATATACCCTGTAACATTATACTTTTCCAGAAAGGTATCCAGTCCCCTCTTAAATTTAATTAATGAATCACTCATTACAACATCATACGGCAGAGAGTTCCATAGTCTCACTGCTCTTACAGTAAAGAATCCGCGTCTGTTATTATGCTTAAACCTTCTTTCCTCCAGACGTAGAGGATGCCCCCTTGTCCCTGTCTCAGGTCTATGATTAAAAAGATCATCAGAAAGGTCTTTGTACTGTCCCCTCATATATTTATACATTAACATAAGATCACCCCTTAGTCTTCGTTTTTCCAAACTAAATAGCCCCAAGTGTAATAACCTATCTTGGTATTGCAGACCCCTCAGTCCTCTAATAACCTTGGTCGCTCTTCTCTGCACCCGCTCCAGTTCAGCTATGTCTTTCTTATACACCGGAGACCAGAACTGTGCACAGTATTCTAAGTGTGGTCGAACTAGTGACTTGTATAGAGGTAAAATTATGTTCTCCTCATGAGCATCTATGCCTCTTTTAATACATCCCATTATTTTATTTGCCTTTGTAGCAGCTGCCTGACACTGGCCACTGAATATGAGTTTGTCATCCACCCATACACCCAGGTCTTTTTCATTGACGGTTTTGCCCAGAGTTTTAGAATTAAGCACATAGTTATACATCTTATTACTTCTACCCAAGTGCATGACCTTACATTTATCCCCATTAAAGCTCATTTGCCATTTATCAGCCCAAGCTTCTAGTTTACATAAATCATCCTGTAATATAAAATTGTCCTCCCCTGTATTGATTACCCTGCAGAGTTTAGTGTCATCTGCAAATATTGAAATTCTACTCTGAATGCCCCCTACAAGGTCATTAATAAATATGTTAAAAAGAAGAGGGCCCAATACTGACCCCTGTGGTACCCCACTGCTAACCGTGACCCAGTCCGAGTGTGCTCCATTAATAACCACCCTTTGTTTCCTATCCCTGAGCCAGCTCTCAACCCACTTACACATATTTTCCCCTATCCCCATTACTCTCATTTTATGTAACAACCTTTTGTGTGGCACCGTATCAAAAGCTTTGGAAAAGTCCATATATACTATGTCCACTGGGTTCCCTTGGTCCAGTCCGGAACTTACCTCTTCATAGAAGCTGATCAAATTAGTCTGACATGAACGGTCCCTAGTAAACCCGTGCTGATACTGGGTCATGAGGTTATTCCTCTTCAGATACTCCAGTATAGTATCCCTTAGAATGCCCTCCAGGATTTTACCCACAGTAGAGGTTAAGCTTACTGGCCTATAATTACCGAGTTCAGTTTTTGCCCCTTTTTTGAATATTGGCACCACATTTGCTATACGCCAGTCCTGTGGTACAGACCCTGTTATTATGGAGTCTTTAAAGATTAAAAATAATGGTCTATCAATGACTGTACTTAGTTCCTGCAGTACTCGGGGGTGTATCCCATCCGGGCCCGGAGATTTGTCAATTTTAGTTATTTTTAGACGCCGCTGTACTTCCTGCTGGGTTAAGCAGGTGACATTTAATGGGGAATTATTATCACTAGTCATATTGGCTGCCATGGGATTTTCTTTTGTAAATACTGATGAAAAAAAGTCATTTAGCATATTGGCTTTTTCCTCATCCTCATCCACCATTTCACCCAGACTATTTTTAAGGGGGCCAACACTGTCATTTTTTAGTTTCTTACTATTTATATAGTTAAAGAATATTTTGGGATTATTTTTACTCTCTCTGGCAATGAGTCTCTCTGTCTCAATCTTTGCTGCCTTGATTTGCTTTTTACAGAATGTATTTAATTTTCTGTATTTATTTAATGCCTCCTCACTACCTACTTCCTTTAATTCTCTAAATGCTTTCTTTTTGTCCCTTATTGCGCCCCTTACAGCTCTATTTAGCCATATTGGTTTCCTCCTATTTCTAGTATGTTTATTCCCATACGGTATATACTGTGCACAGGTCCTATCCAGGATGCCAATAAACGTCTCCCATTTTCTTTGTGTATTTTTGTGTCTCAGGATATCGTCCCAGTTAATTGCACCAAGATCCTCTCTCATCCGTTGGAAATTTGCCCTCCTGAAGTTTAGTGTCCTTGTCACCCCCCTTCTACCCATCTTATTAAAGGTTACATGAAAACTTATTATTTTGTGATCACTATTCCCCAAGTGACCCCCAACCCTTATATTTGATA
This sequence comes from Ranitomeya variabilis, assembly GCF_051348905.1. NCBI lineage: Eukaryota > Metazoa > Chordata > Amphibia > Anura > Dendrobatidae > Ranitomeya > Ranitomeya variabilis. The sequence goes on from NC_135232.1 coordinate 377,474,404, forward strand.
TGCGGTCTGGCCTGTTGGTTAATATTAGGTCTAGCAGTGCCCCCCTCCTTGTTGGGTCCTGAACCAGTTGTGAAAGGTAATTGTCTCTCATAGTTGTCAAAAACCGATTACCTTTACTGGAACTGCAGGTTTCTGTTCCCCAATCTATTTCAGGATAGTTGAAGTCCCCCATAATAATGACTTCTCCTTGAGTCGCAGCTTCATCTATTTGCTTTACGAGGATATTCTCCATTGCTTCCATTAGTTTTGGAGATTTATAACAAACCCCTATCAGTAATTTATTATTTTTTCCCCCTCCCCTTATCTCCACCCACAGAGACTCTACATTTTCATTAGATTCACCTATATTATCACGCAGGATGGGTTTTAAGGTCGATTTTACATACAGACACACCCCACCCCCTCGCTTATCTGTACGGTCATTTCTGAAAAGGCTATAGCCCTGCAAGTTAACAGCCCAGTCATGGCTCTCATCCAGCCACGTCTCAGATATCCCCACCATGTCATAATTATGCTCCAACAACATTAGTTCTAATTCATCCATTTTGTTGGCGAGGCTTCTGGCATTAGTATACATGCACTTGATGTTACTCTCTGTACCTCTATTCTTTCTTAAATTACTAACTGTTCTAACCCCACCCCCCATGCCTCCGCCACCCCCAACTTCCTTATTTGTGCCCAGGTCTCTATCTGCACTATCTTCCCCTCCTATAAAATGAATACCCTCCCCCCCAATCCCTAGTTTAAACACTCCTCCAACCTTCTAACCATTTTCTCCCCCAGCACAGCTGCACCTTCCCCATTGAGGTGCAGCCCGTCCCTAGCGTAGAGCCTGTAGCCAACTGAGAAGTCGGCCCAGTTCTGCAGGAACCCAAACCCCTCCTTCCTACACCAATTCTTGAGCCACTTATTAACCTCCCTAATCTCCCGTTGCCTCTCTGGCGTGGCACGTGGTACAGGCAGTATTTCGGAAAATACCACGTTGGAGGTCCTTGCTTTCAGCTTGCAGTTTCTCCTTATGAAGAGTGACATACCATTTCTGGCTTGTCAAGGTAAGGGGGCTTATTTGCCGTACAATGCTCCTCCGGGAAATTAAATATGCAAATTGCCTCTTCTGAGAAAAAGAGGACTTAACTCTATAGCGCCCCCTGTTGGAAGTAGCGATCCTACAAGTCACAATCAACCCTCTAACGAGTCGTGCAATATGACTTAGGATAAAAGCCAAATCAGTATCTCAATTCACACCGTGTCTGCGAATTGAGATACTGATTTGGCTTTTATTCTAAGTCATATTGCACGACTCGTTAGAGGGTTGATTGTGACTTGTAGGATCGCTACTTCCAACAGGTGGCGCTATAGAGTTAAGTCCTCTTTTTCTCAGAAGAGGCAATTTGCATATTTAATTTCCCAGAGGAGCATTGTACGGCAAATAAGCCTCCTTACCTTGACAAGCCAGAGATGGTATGTCACTCTCCATAAGGAGAAACGATACCCCCTAGATTATTTTACTGGGGAGGGAAATGTAGGGATTGATAAAGGGTTGTCCGAGTAGGGGACAACCACCTTAACTGTAACTGTCTACAATTATACAAAAAGGCTGTCCAAAATTTTTGATGAAACCTTACAGGAAAAATGCTATTTAGCCCAAGTTTCATCCACTCAGGTAAATTGTCTATACCCTTGAAGCTGTGACATTTTCCCTTAGAGCACAGTACTGCATGTACACTATATTGTGCTGCTATGTCCATGTAGCCGTACACTGATTCCTCTAATAATACTCTGCTCTAAATAAATATGAAACCGTAATGAAGCCCAGTAATTCCAGGGTGAAGCAAAAGGGCATGGACTAATTATTCTGGACATAAACAGTGATAGACACAGGTGGATAGGGCGAATCCTAATACACAAATTAATATAGATAAGAAAATGATTGATTTTTTATTACTCTTCAAGATATTATATGCAGCCTCTAGGTCAAATAGACGAAATTCCAGCATATGACTAGATCAATGAAGGAAAATTGCAAGACTACAGATTTTTAATAACTCTGCCAAAGAAAAATATTTGACACCAGCAATGAAGAACGGGTTACTACTGTGATACTATGAGTCACATTAATGAAATTCAGAAAGACAGCTTTGCCCGCAGTGTACGTGTGTCAACTGTTATCATTACTGCACACCCATGCTACTACTTTAAGCTCATATCAGCGTACTAAAAAAATTGTTCGATTTTCATGTGTATTGTCATCCATATGCAATCAGTATGGCATCTGTTTTTATACATCAGTAGTTATTAAAGTCTCCAAGCCCAAAAACCCTTTCTTAAAAAATTCCAATGTATTAGTAAAAATCGCATATTATACAGTTGATACGTATGGAATCCGTTTTATATCTTGCACATCCATAGACGTGTATGGGCAAGTCTCACCCGAAATGCAGAAGATTATAGTAAGCTAGGATTTTTTTCAAAAACAGCCCTATTGAAAAACATAGGTCTGAGAGCAGTCAGTTTTTTTGGACGGATAACATTGGTGACAGAAAATACGGTAATGTGAACCTTGTCTAAGCCCTCATTCACATGTCTGTGTTTAATCACGTATTTGAAAAAATGCTACCAGTGCCAATAAGTGTTGCGCATCAGTGCACCGATAGTGTGTCCATTTTTACATTAAGTGTGTCATCAGTGTTTTTCATGGATGGATAAAAATAAATAAATGACAAAGCTTCTCCTATCTTTTTCATGGTTAAACGCATACAGCTCACGGTTGACACACAGATGCCATCCGTGTGCTGTATGTCTTTTTCAAGGACCCACAGACTTGTATTGATCCTTGACATTAGTGCTGCCGGAAAAAAAATGGACATGTCTGTGTGTGTTTTGCACAGACACGCGTTCTGAGAAAGAACAAGGACATGCGAATAGCACCATAGATTATAATGGGTACGTGCTGAAAAACAGATACAAAATGTACCTGCAACACAGACATCTGAATGAGGCCTAAACTGGTTCTCCTCAATTTGATTTTGTAATTTAAATTTTATTGTTTTAACTTCGGCTCTAAATATTTGACTATAACAATAACCTAAAAAGGACACATTTATATTTCCTAAACAGTGAAGGGTCCTAATGAATTACAGCAGAGAGGTAAGCAAACCTGAACTTAAAAGTTCGGGGTTCGCATAGGACGGTCACTGTCCAGTGCTAAACACCGAACACAAACTTCTCCTGAAAGTCCCTTGCAAAGTCGGGAGATCAGACAGAGAGAGAATTTTTGGGCTCAAAAGTCTGGGTCGCAGTGGGTTCTGGTTCAAGTTCGAGACCAGTTCTGGTACCCAAATCAAACTTTAGAATAAAGTTGGGCCAGGTACCAGAACCCAAACGAGTCGGCCCATCCATAATCCAGAAAACTAAAAAGAATGAATGCAAATGTGTATTAGAAAGTTGGATATGTTTTCATTACATCAAGAATTTTACTGAAATATCTCATCTTCTTACATGGGTAAATTTGTAAAGTGCTTGTAAATACGAGCTATTTTGCAATTTATCTCTCCTATCAATTCTCAGGAATCAAAGGAATATTTACATTTATAGTTTCCTGCTCATTGCCTCATTTCCACCGGCCACCTTTGCAGTCTCTCAGCAGTGGCTGATCTCCTAGGCAGAGCGCGCAGCGCTTGAAAGCACAGCTATGCTCCGCTGATGCTGCAGGGGATAAGCTGCTTCTGCTTGCAGTATCAAAGAATACCCTGCGAGACTGCTGGTCCAAACTACCAATCATCAGGAGTGCACTACCAGCCTGCAAGCTAGAATTTGGGAGATTTGGGAGCGGGGCACTTCTGAACATACAAGATAATAATAATAATCTCTATTTACATAGCGCCAACATATTCCACAGCGCTTTATAGACATTATCATCGCTGTCCCTATTGGTGCTCACAATCTAAATTCCCTATCAGTATGTCTGTGGAATGTGGGAGGAAACCGGAGTACCCGGAGGAAACCCACGCAAACACGGGGAGAACATACAAACTCCTTGCAGATGTTGTCCAAGGTGGGATTTGAACCCAGGACTCCAGCGCTGCAAGGCTGCAGTGCTACCCACTGCGCCACCGTGCTACAAGATGCAGCAACCCCTTTAAGTCTTAGCAAGTTTCCCTCCCTAGTCTCTGTCCTCATTTAATGAGGTTTACTTTATATTAAGTGTTTTCATCCTATGACTAAATAATAAACTTGGGGCATATATTGCTGAGAGATAAATTGCGATGGAACGGAGCTGCCCTAGGCTGTACCTAATGTATCTCACTGCCATCATGGGACTTACTACTATATAGTATTTTTGTAGGTTTTCCTCAATGTTTGTTTCACAGAATTTTATTCCTTATTTCAGTATATAAATATGTGCACATAGATATAAAGGCAGAACTGCAGTTAGAATAGATGAGAGAACAGCTTGAAAAAACGTATAGAATGGTCAGAAAATGACAGGTGAAAAAAGAAACAAAATAATAATAAAAATAAAATAAATAATAAAAATAATAGTAAAATGTAAATTTCCATAACACAAATCATGCCTTCCTTCTAAGTACCTGTGATTTCCTGACAAAGGAAGTCCTGACATATTTTAATAATTGGCTAATAACATCATAGATTTCCATAGTAACCTCTTTATTGTAAAGCCTTAAAGTGAAGCTATAATTTAATATACTATAATAGAATATAATATAATTTAATAGATATGCAACATAATGCATTTCCCTTTACAAGAAGCAGCCATTCATATAATACACCTCCAGGGCTGTAGGTAATTGGCTAAAATACCATAATAATATTGTATTAAGACGTTTATCACAAAATAATTCCTTCAAATTTAAAGTATACTTTACTTTGCAGTGTTCCTCTGTTTGTAAGTGACTCTGAATTTTTTTGCGTTGTTCCCTTGATTAGTGAATTATTTTGGTGCTAAACCCCAATGAATAGAAATATGACAGCCAGAGTTACTTTAGAAAGAGAGAAGAAAAGGGGCTGTAGCGACAGAGGGGAAGTTTCCAGTCGAGTTTGCCCGAAAAGGCCTAGGAGCATCACATCTCATCATTAATGTCCATCAAATGCATTGGGATTGGGCAGTCATCCAGTCCGCTACACACAATGGTGCAATGGGAAAAGGATGAAGCCCACCAAGTCCTGTAGAAAGATGTGTTGGCACAGGGCTGCTACATCGGAAGAATGAGTTTTCACTATGTGTCCTGTCCTGATGAAGAAAACGTGCTGTGATGCTATAAGTCGATATAGAAATGATGCAGGCCAAGTGGCTAGCACAAGCCAAGGCTTCTACCATTCATTTTATTTATTTTTTTCAGAAAATCATAAGGCCCCAAAATGTGTAAATGTTCCTGTGACTTTACCAGCTTGATACAACACTGTACATGAAAGGTTACCAGGCCTCTCGCTAGCAAACACTGCATAAGGAGTGAGTGGCACAACACTGTAGACTCTCCATTCCCAGCCATCGGCGAGGGAACCCTAGAACTGTAACATCAGCCATGTTGTTGTAGTGGCGGACCACTGGACTTACTGTAGACACAGCTTTAAAGGGGGTTTGTCCTTCCTGAAAAATATGGCTATAATCAGCAGTAACAAAACAAAACTGAGCATCACTTATTCTCCTTGTTGCTCTCCACCTCTGTCCCTCTCTCTGTTGTTGGCCTGCAGTGCTGAAATCACACTGACAGCGCTGCAGCCAATCACTGAGCTCAGCTGTTCTGCCCACGGAGACAGCACAAGGCACTGACCTCACTGATTAGCTGCAGGGTTATCGACATGACGCAATCGGTGCAGAGACCTTCAGAGACTAGGTGGGAATTCAGGGTCGGCAGATTATAGTCTATAGTTTTCTGAAAGGAGACAACCAATTTAATAGAAAAAAGTCTTAATATGTGGCAGATATTGACAAGTCATTCACATGCACTAATTAATTTTACTTTATGTATTTATTTTTTTTGGTGGGGGGGCAAAAAATTGAGCACCATGGTGGCTAAGTGGTTAGCAATGATAATTTGCCGTGTTGGGGTCCTAATGTTAACATGATCAATGGCATCAGTATACAGGCACAGAATAATATTTCCAGCCAGTACCATTATTTAGTAACTGCAGTCGCACATTTATAGGGCAGCGAGGGTAACCTTATTATCTCTGGCTTCTTAACCATATTAATAAGTCTGATGTCTATGAAACACAGTTTGAGAGCGGACCATGATATATAGACTGACCATCAGCTTCCTGACTCAAATGCAACAGCCTCTTAGGCATATCTGAGCCCCGCGGTCAGTACTCGAACCGTGTTTCACTGACGTCTGAATTCTACCTAAATACCTGTACTAACTACAGTACATCATATGCTTTTAGGAATCAGTTTAAAATGCCCAGAATAATAGCCATAAACTTTTTATGCTTAATTGAAATAACTAGTTGCACTGATCGACATTGACTTTGAACTGAACATTAAAGGGAATCTGTCAGCATTTTTTTGCTATGGAATCTGATAGCAGCATAAGGTAGAGGCAGAGAGCTTGATTCCAGCATTGTATCACTGTTACTGGACTACTTGGTGTAGTCTTCATAGAATCCTTGTTTTGCCTCTTGTAGATATAGGAAAGCTAAGACTTCTAGGCTGTGCATGACTCCGCCAACACCCCTGTCTGGCAGCCTTTTTTCTACACTATGAACTGTCAGCAAGCTGCTAATTAGTCAGGGGGTGGGGTTACACGAATAGTCTTATTTGCCAGTAGTCAGGTCATGATAATCTCCTGCTGATAAACACAGATTGTATTGAAACTACGACAAACAGCCTAATAAGTGACACGTCCCTGCAATCAAGCTCTCAGCCTTTACATCATGCTGTTCTCAAAATAGCAACAAATTCTTGAAAGATTCCCTTTGAAGTTCGAGGCCCAATTTGCTAGTAATATGCTTTTGTTCCTCAAGACAAGGTTTTGTAACACCACTTGTTATTAGTCACGTGATTCTTGAGGCTTAGATATTGCTGATTCTGCACTCAGGGCTATAAGGTGAACATGTGTACACAGTACAGCTATCTGTTTTGAAGTGGTGCTACAAGGAATCCATATATTCATTGCTTACCAGTATTGTAGATATTGTATAGGGCAGTTATAAGATTCCTTTATGGTTATTAAAGAAGCTGTCCACTACTTGGACAACTTCTTGTCATACCCTTCGCCTTTCCCCAATAATATAATAAAGCCTATACTCCCCTCCCCTCTTTTATTTGGGCACTATACTATATGACCATGTTAATTATTCATTATGTGGCTGAGATATTCCGATCTCCAGGTCTCAATCTAACACCCAGCTTTTCACGACAACATTGTAAAGTTATGAACATTGGTTTACGGCACCTGTACATTAATCTATATGGAAGCCGGTGACTGACACAACATTTCATCCATGTGCATACAACATAGGAAAATGCATCGGTCACGATTCTCCAGAATATGACCTCAACGATTAAATGAGAAACACATCTGCTCTATATTTTTCTGTTACATTTTTAAATTACTTTAATCATTTAATTATGTGCAAAGAAATGAGATCAAATTGATCATAAACAATACAGTAGTGATAGCGGATTGTGATCTAGTAGATGTCACTGACAAAGGACAGTAATATGCCAAAATTATTAAATCTAAAAGAAAGACCTCTGAATAAAAACTTAGATTTTATTTCATCCTTAAAAAAGCACAGAAACGTTGCGGCCATATCCAGCCAAAATGAAACGACATAAATACATCCAAAACAGATAGTAATAGCACACAGTATTACGACATCCCTGCTGATTTTTTTTCAAAACTGTAACTGTACCTAGAAGAATTAATAAAATGCTGTTCTGAAGCCAACAGGTGGTCACAGGAAGTATTTATTTGATTAAGATTTCTCTTTTGTTCATTCACTTTGCATTTTGTTAAAAGATAAAAATAAACAATAAAACTTCTATTGTTGAAAGCATTCTTACTTTACATCATTTTCCCACATCTGTCTAAAACTCCTTCATAGATGATCTGCTAGCAATCAAAGTCGAAGTAAACTTCTTTTATATTTAACCATACATGCAGGATTTTACAATCCTTGATTGTGCAAAAGTGGACTAAATTGTTGGTTCCCTTCAGTAGGAAAAACCCACAATGGTCACTGAAATAACTTGAAACTAACAAAATTAATTTTCAATTTAAATTTACAGAATATCAACTAATGAAAATCAGACATTGCGTTTGAACTGTGATTCAAAATTTAAAATAACAAACTAGTAAAAATGGCTTGGACAAAAATGATGGTACCCTTAACCTAATATTTTGCTTCACAAACTTTTAAAGCAATCATTGCAAAAAAACAATTTCTATAACACTCAATGAGACGTCTGCACCTGTGCACAGGTATTTTGGGCCACTCTTCATGAGAAACCGGCTCCAGCTGTCTCAGATATGAAGGTACCTTCTCCAGACGGCATGTTTCATGTCCCTCCACAGATGCTCAATAGGATTTAGATCAGGGCACATAGAAGATCGCTTCAGAATAGTCCTGTACTTTGCTCTTAGCTATTCTTGGATGTTTTAGCTTTGTTTTGTGTTATTATCCTGTTGGAGGACCCATGACCTGCGACTGAGACCAAGCTTTCTGACACTGGGCAGCACATTTTGCTTCAAAATGTGTTGATGGTCTTGAGATGTCATTATACCCTGTACTGACTCAATAAATCTTGTGCCATATGCAGCAGAGCGGCCCCAAAACCTTACGTTTCACAGTAAGTACAATGTTCTTTTCTTTGTATGCTTCCTTTTTTCGAATATATAGCTGATGTGCCTTCCCAAAAAGCTCCAATGTTGTCGCATCTGTTCAAAGGGCTTTCTCCCAGAAGCTTTGTACATTGTCAATATGCATTTTGGCAACTTCCTGTCCCACTTTTTTATGATTAGCTTGCTTCTCTATCGTCTTCCACGAAGTCCACTTTAACCGAGACAGCGACAGATGGACAGAATGGACAGAATCTGACACTCATCTACCTTTACCATGGAGTTCATCTTTAATCACTTTTGAAGTTGTTCTGTGCTCTTTGGTTAACATGTGCATTAGCCATCTCTTCAATTTGTCATACATTTTCTTGCGGCCATGACCAGGTAGGTTGGTATTGTCCCACAGACCGTAAACTTCTAAATAATATGTGAAACTGTAGTAACCAGGACATCAAGCTGCTTGTAGGTGGTCTATAATTTTCTTTCTCTCCTGAAACAACTCTAAATTTATCTTTCTTTGGTCCATGTTCAGTGTGGCACACACCATGATACCAAACAGCATAGTAACTGCTTTTCACTCTTTACATAGACAGAATTATTACAAGTTTATAGACATCTGTGAAGGTAACGACATAACACACCTTAATTTAACATGTCCCAATGGAAAAATGATTTACATTTTTTAATAGGGGTACCATCATTTTTATCCAGTGCCTTTTCATTATTTTTTTTTTTACTTTTCTGCTGAACTACAATTCAAAAGCAATGTCTTATTTTCATTAGTTGATATTCAATAAATTTAAATTGAAAATTGCATTTGTTAATTTCAAGTTATTTCAATAACCATTGTGGTTGTTTCTTATTTTTAGAAAAGGATACTAATAATTTTGTTCACTTTTATGTATATTTTGTCCACTTGAATGTATGCATGTCTGTACTTCCAATACACACAAAGAAATAAACATGTGTATAACAAAACATGTGTAATTGCAATAATTTTATGGGAGAAATACTTCATTTTCTGGAACACTGTGTAAATAATTATTAGGCAATTTGCATTTTTATATTTTAGTAGCTGTACTACCCGGCTTCGCCCGGGTTAATGACTGCTGTTAGCAAAATAGAATGTGTTAACAAAAATTTATTCTGCACGCAAAAACCACAAAACAAATAGATAGAAATGTAATTATTAAAAGGCAAAAACTAAGCTAATAGAAGCATTTCACAACATATATTAGCTTTGTTATACTGAGAATGTCTTTGTTGCCTATATTAACCAATCAGAGCTCAGATTAATTAACTGTAGCAAAATAGAAGCTGAGCTGTGATTGGTTGCTATTGGCAGCCTGCTAAATCCCCAGCCAACAGGAAGCCCACCCCCTGGCAGTATATATTAGCTCACACATACACATAATAGACAGGTCATGTGACTGACAGCAGCCGTATTTCCTATATGGTACATTTGTTGCTCTTGTAGTTTGTCAGCTTATTAAATCAGATTTTTATTTTTGAAGGATAATACCAGACTTGTGTGTGTTTTAGGGCGAGTTTCATGTGTCAAGTTGTGTGTGTTGAGTTGCGTGTGGCGACATGCATGTAGCGACTTTTGTGAGATGAGTTTTGTGTGGCGACATGCGTGTAGCAACATTTTGTGTGTCGAGTTGCATGTGACAGGTTAGTGTAGCAAGTTGTGTGCAGCAAGATTTGTGCATGGCGAGTTTTGCGCGTGGCGAGTTTTATGTGTGGTGCGTTTTGAGTATGTGCAAGTTTTGTGTGAGGCAACTTTAGCATGTGTTGCAACTTTTGTACATGTGGCAATTTTTCTGTGTGTGCAAGTTTTGCATGAGGTGAGTTTTCCATGAGGTGAGTTTTGCACGTGTGGCGAGTTTTGCGTGAGCCTAGTTTTGCATATGGCGAGTTTTGCATGTAGCGAGTTTTGCGCGTGGCGAGTTTTGAGTGGTGACTTTTGTGTTTCGACTTTGATGTGGCGAGGTTGGTGTGTGTGTGGTGAAATGTGTGCTGAGGGTCGTATATGTGTTCAAGCACGTGGTAGTGTGTGGCGCATTTTGTGTTTGTGTTCATATCCCCATGTGTGGTGAGTATCCCATGTCGGGGCCCCACCTTAGCAACTGTACGGTATATACTCTTTGGCGCCATCGCTCTCATTCTTTAAGTCCCCATTGTTCACATCTGGCAGCTGTCAATTTTCCTCCAACACTTTTCCCTTCACTTTTTCCCCATTATGTAGATAGGGGGAAAAATTGTTTGGTGAATTGGAACGCGCGGGGTTAAAATTTCACCTCACAACATAGCCTATGACACTCTCGGGGTCCAGACGTGTGACTGTGCAAAATTTTGTGCCTGTAGCTGCGACGGTGCAGATGCCAATCCCGGACATACACACATACATACATACACACATTCAGCTTTATATATTAGATATACCTGTATGTAATCTCCTGTATATAGTATATACCTGTGTGTCATCTCACCTATATATAGTATATATCTGTGTGTCATCTCCTCCTGTATATAGTATATACCTGTATGTCATCTCCCCTGTATATAGTATATACCTGCTGTGTGTCATCTCCCCTGTATATAGTATATACCTGTATGTCATCTCCTCCTATATATAGTATATACCTGTATGTAATCTCCTCCTGTATATAGTATATACCTGTGTGTCAACTCACCTATATATAGTATATATCTGTGTGTCATCTCCTCCTGTATATAGTATATACCTGTATGTCATCTCCTCCTATACATAGCATATACCTGTATGTCATCTCCTGTATATACTATATACCTGTAGGTAATCTGCTCCTGTATATAGTATATACCTGTGTGTCATCTCCTCCTGTATATAGTATATACCTGTATGTAATCTCCTCCTGTATGTAGTATGTACCTGTATGTCATCTCCTCCTCTATATAGTATATACCTGTGTGTCATCTCTCCTGTATATAGTATATATCTGTGTGTCATCTCCTCCTGTATATAGTATATACCTGTGTGTCATCTCCACTGTAAATAGTATATACCTGTGTGTCATCTCCTCCTGTATATAGTATATATCTGTATGTCATCTCCTTCTGTATTAGCCCTCGTTCACACGTTATTTGGTCAGTATTTTTACCACAGTATTTGTAAGCTAAATTGGCAGCCTGATAAATCCCCAGCCAACAGTAAGCCCACCCCCTGGCAGTATATATTAGCTCACACATACACATAATAGACTGGTCATGTGACTGACAGCTGCCGGATTGCTATATGGTACATTTGTTGCTCTTGTAGTTTGTCTGCTTATTAATCAGATTTTTATTTTTGAAGGATAATACCAGACTTGTGTGTGTTTTAGGGCGAGTTTCATGTGTCAAGTTGTGTGTGTTGAGTTGCGTGTGGCGACATGCATGTAGCGACTTTTGTGAGATGAGTTTTGTGTGGCGACATGCGTGTAGCAACTTTTTGTGTGTCGAGTTGCATGTGACAGGTTAGTGTAGCAAGTTGTGTGCAGCAAGTTTTGCACGTGGCGAGTTTTATGTGTGGTGCCTTTTGAGTATGTGCAAGTTTTGTGTGAGGCAACTTTTGCATGTGTTGCAACTTTTGTGCATGTGGCAATTTTTCTGCGTGTGCAAGTTTTGCGTGTGGCGAGTTTTCCATGAGGTGAGTTTTGCACGTGTGGCGAGTTTTGCATGTGGAGAGTTTTGCGCGTGGCGAGTTTTGAGCGGCGACTTTTGTGTTTCGACTTTTATGTGGCGAGGTTGGTGTATGTGTGGTGAAATGTGTGCTGAGGGTGATATATGTGTTCGAGCACGTGGTAGTGTGTGGCGCATTTTGTGTGTGTGTTCATATCCCCGTGGTGGTGTGGTGATTATCCCATGTCGGGGCCCCACCTTAGCAACTGTACAGTATATACTCTTTGGCGCCATCGCTCTCATTCTTTAAGTCCCCCTTGTTCACATCTGGCAGCTGTTAATTTGCCTCCAACACTTTTCCTTTCATTTTTTCCCCATTATGTAGATAGGGGCAAAATTGTTTGGTGAATTGGAACGTGCGGGGTTAAAATTTCGCCTCACAACATAGCCTATGACGCTCTCGGGGTCCAGACGTGTTACTGTGCAAAATTTTGTGGCTGTAGCTGCGACGGTTCAGATGCCAATCCCGGACATACACACACACACATACATACATACATACACACATACACACATTCAGCTTTATATATTAGATTACAACTACAGTGCTGTCGGTCAATCTAAAACGTTAATAAACCTTGTACTTCTGGGCACTCCAGGGAGATTGTTGTTCTGTAATATGACCATACAGGAGGATCAAGGGTTCCTGGTCACTTCACGTTTGAATTGTCTCAAATTTTTGCCAGTTAATGTGCATCTTTTTCTCTCAACACATTTTTTGTGACCCTGTGGACTATTTGCAACAACACTTTTGATAGTTTCGTGATCACATTCCAATATTTTAGCAATTTCAAAAGTGCTGCATCCCTCGGTAAGATTTAACACTTTTTGACTTTTCAGTCAGTTAAATCTCATTTTTTTACAGAGGAAAACAAGCTGCCTAATAATTCTGACACCTTGACAAAGGGTGTTGATATCCCTAGGCCACACCGTCCCGCATTATACAAGCACACTCTACCTCATCTGCTTCACTGAATCCAGCATTCATTCTTGGAGTTAGAAAGTATACATTAGAATTATGATATTCTCAAAATTCTCACTTGTCAAATAATTGTGCACACAGTGTGTGTTTGTATATATACAGTATATATGACTAATGACTATTTCAGACTACATATGACAATGGTGATCATTATGACCTGTTTGGTATAAATGGTTACTCATACACCAGGGTGCATTCCAACAAAATCCCTGACTTTGCGCAAGTTTACTTTGAAGAATTGATGCAGTTTTGAAGGCAAAGTGTGGTCCAACAAAATAATGATTTGATTTTGATTTTTTTTTTTGTTCTTTCACTTTGCATTTTGTTAAAGAATTCTTACTTTTCAGTACATGTTGCAATGCACTTTGTGAAACCAAAAACAAATGCCTAAATGTAAAATAGGGATTTAATTCCCCTCAGTTCCTGTTTTATACTGTGTTTATAAACCAGCCAGGGAGTTTAGTAGAAGGGAAATGTGCATTTTTCCACCCCATTTAGTCACTCCAGTTTTTGCAGTTAAAGTGGGTAATCACATGTATATCCTCAAGTATGGAATAAAAAATCAGAGAGTCCACAAGCTGGACTCTCTGCCCTTATTACAGATAACTTAATTTATGGACATATATGGTATGATTTCTTTGCCTGTGTGGATTGGATGGGTTGTTACCGACATCTGGTGAGAATTTCATGTCAATAGCACATTTAGAAATATATTTACTTAGAAAATTGGTTACGTGATCAATACTTATTTCACATGTTGAATATATATATTTTGGAAGGTCGGCTCACTCAGCTCCTCCTCGAGGTAGATACAGGCACACATGAGGAAAGTTTCTGGGTGTTTTTTTGCATCATAAACCAAAAATCCAAAATAGTAACAGAAAAACAGCCTGTCTGGCTCAAAAAAAGTAAACAGTTCATACAAAGTCCTGCCCAGTAGAGTTGAGCAACTTTTACTTTTTTCGGATTGAGTCGGGTTTCGCGAAACCCGACTTTGTCAAAAGTCGGGTCGGGTGAAATCGGCCAATTATTGCGAAAAGTCGGGGGCCGACTGAAACATGAAACCCAATGCAAGTCAATGGGGAATCAAAGTCGGCAGTGAGTGGAGGACAGGAAAACACCTACAGTGCCCATTTTAATGCCAAAAACATCAATTCTTATTACTTAAGCTTGTCAATCTTAATTTACTTTATAATAATAGTTAGGCATTGAAAACTGGGGGTCATTTGGCTAAAGTTGTGGGGGGGTAGGGCTGGCTCAAGATTTTCGTGGGCCCAGTAAACGCGGAATACGTCACGGCGGTGGAGCAGGGAGAGGTAAGTATTTCAACTTTGCAAGTGCTGTGATCCTGAGCAAGCAGGGGGGGCCCACTCATTGGCACTGGCACTGGCACAGGGCTCCTCATAGTACGGCAGTGTGTTTGACGGCGGGTGGCGCCTCCCACTGGCAGAGACACTTTTGCAAACTATGAGGGGCCCTGTGCCAGTGATGTCGCCAACGAGTATGCCCCCCCACACCTGATGAAGGAACCTGCACTTTCATCTGCACCTTCCTCTTTGTCCCCGTGTAAGGTGGTATAGTATGCGGGAAGGGGAACCTGACTTTCAGCAGGGTCAGATTCTGGCTGTGTAAAGTGCAAGGGGAATGTAGTGGTCTGGGTCAATGTACCAGCAGACTCATCTAGCAGTGGCTGAGCAATGGGCAGGATGAGGAGGAAACTCAGATATAGGCCCAAATAATAAAGTAGGCTAAATGCAGTTCAAATGTGGTAACAGGACTAAACAGGCAGCATTGCTTTGTTCAGTGGAGGAAAACTGTAATGAGTGGCAGACACAGTTAGTAGGCCCAAATAATAAAGTGGGCTAAATGTCTGCCAAAAAATTGTTCATAAACAGGCGACATTGCTTTGCTCAGTGTCGGAAAATTGTAATGAGTAGCAGACTAAGTTAGTAGGCCCAAATAATAAAGTGGGCTACATTTCTGCCAAAAAATTGTTCATAAATAAACAGGTGGCATAGCTATGTACAGGGGTGGGCTCCTCTGCTGAGTAGCAGACAGTGATAGTAGTAGGCGCAAAGTATTAACTGGTCTAAATGGAGGCCAGGGCCCCTGTATATTTCAACTATTATCTATCATTTCAACAAATTTGTATTGGCAGTGCCATTGAAGGATTTAACAGCACATACTACACAGTGGTGGAGCAGGGAGAGGTAAGTATTGCAAGTGGTAGAGCACTGTTCGAGCTGGGGGAACACTCTCTCGTGGGTGGTGGTACTGGCACAGGGCCCCTCATATTACGACGGTGTGTCTGACATTGGTTGTGCACTACCACCGTCAGAGACACTTCATTGTACTATGAGCGACCCTGTGCCAGTGCCGTCGCCCAAGAGTGGGCCCACCCACCTGTCCAGGCAAACGGCACTCGCACGGGTGCTTGCGCCAGGTGGTGACCACGGCCCTGTGGGGGGAGTCAGCCCATTTAGGGAGGTATAAAAATGGCCTATGGTGGACATTCAGCAGCTGCAAATGGAGGAATTGGAGAAGTCAGTAAGAGGAGGCCAAAAGCAAGATATTTTTCAGGCAAGCTACGTGTCAGCAGGGATAGGTGGGGCAAAATTATTTGAAATCCATGATTGGTTCATTTTAATGAAGGTTAGATCATCAACATTTTGGGTAGCCAGACGTGTCCTTTTTTCGGTCACTATTGAACCAGCAGCACTGAAGACTCTTTCTGATAGCACACTAGCAGCAGGGCCAGCGAGTTCCTGTAATGCATATTCTGCCAATTCAGGCCCGGTGTCTATTTTAGATGCCCAGTAATCAAAGGGGAATGACCTGTGAGGGAGAACATCGATAAGGGAGGAAAAGTAGTTCGTAACCATACTGGACAAATGCTGTCTCCTGTCACTTTGAATCGATGCAGCAGTACCTGTCGTGTCATCGGTCATTACGAAATCACTCCACAACCAGGTCATAAAACCCCTCTGTCCAATGCCACTTCGGATTTGTGCACCTCTAACACCTCTGCCATGTTGCCCCCTACGGCTCGTGTGAGAACCATCACAGCTGCTGTGTGCTGGGAATGCCTGAACCAAACGGTCTACAAGAGTTGCTTGTTTGGTAGCCAATATTTGCTCAAGGTTCTACAGCCAACTGTTTCGTAGATCGTGGGCTAGGCAGAACTGTCCCACTATGGCTGTCCCCTGTGGACCCTGCATCCACCACATTAACCCAGTGCTCCGTGATGGACAGGTATCGTCCCTGGCCATGCCTACTGGTCTATGCATCTGTTGTGAGGTGCACCTTTCCAGTGACTGATTACCTCAGTGCAGTCTTTGACATACTGGTGGAGGGCTGGGATGGCTTTTCTCGCAAAGAAGTGCCGACTGGGTAGGTCATAGCCTGGTACTGCATAGGCCATCAGGTCTTTGAAAGCTTTGCTTTCAACCAACCAGTAGGGCATCATCTCTAACGAGATTAGTATAGCAATGTGGGCGTTCAAACCCTGTGTACGCGGATGAGAGGATGAGTACTTTCTTTTCCTAACGAGAGTCTCTTGTAGGGTGAGCTGGACTGGAGAGCTGCATATGGTGGAACTAGCGGGGGTGGTGGTGGACATGGCGTATTGAGAGAGGGTTGGTGATGGTATTCTTGATGTTGGCCTACATACAGTGTTTCCTACCAATAACCTTGTGATTCCCTGACTTCTTTGGCCTTGCGATGATACCTTCACATTTGCTGTTGGTGGTGTCCTAACTGCTGGGCTTACAGTGAGGTAAGCAATGTAGCGTTGCTGACTGCCTTCATTCTGAGCAGGTGCACCAACGATACGGGACGTTTGGTAGTTAGTCCAGGCTTGCAAGTGCATGCTGGTTAAATCTCTAAGCATGCACGTTGTATTTAAATTTTGAAGATTCTGCCCTCTGCTAAAGGTCTTTGAGCATTTCTTACTGATAACTTTTGACTGATCATTCGGATCTTGGTTAAAAAATTGCCACACTACATTCTTCCTACTATGGAATACCTTTTCAGGCATTGCACGCTGTGCTACTTTCACCGGATGGCCACGCTGTCCTAAAACTGTTTTTGTTTTTGACAAACATTTTTGGCCTGATACGGGCCTGCCAGGTGACAGCTGTTGCGATGTAGATGGCTGGTGCGGATCATCCTCCTCCGCTTCTGAGCTACTGGCAGCGGCACCCTCTTCCCCCAATGGCTACCAATCTGGGTCAACAACTGGGCCATCTATCACCTCCTCTTCAATGTCATGTGCACCTTCCTCTGTGTCACCGTGTAAGGTGCTATAGCGTTCAGGACGGGGCACCATAGTCTCATCAGGGTCAGATTCTGGCTCAGTACACTACGAGGGCAATGTAGTGATCTGAGTCAATGGAACAGCATAATAATCTAGCTGTGGCTGTGCATCAGTGCACTCCATGTCCGATTCATCTTGTAATGGGCAGTTAACAATTTCCCTTTCTAACACAGGCACGGTATGTGAAAAGAGCTCCATGGAGTAACCTGTAGTGTCCCCTGACGCATCCTTCACTTTTGGTTTGGGTGAAGGACACAAGGAAATGTCTTGTTCCTGACCAAGGGCATCCACTGACGACTCGCTGCTTTTATATTTGGAACTTTCTGAAGAGGAGGCGAAAGAGCTAGAGGCTGAGTCAGCAAGGAAAGCCAAAACTTTTTCCTGCTGCTCCGGCTTTAAAAGCGGTTTTCCTACTCCCAGATAAGGGAGCCTTCGAGGCCTTGTGTAGCCAGACGATGACGCTGGCTTAACACCTCCAGCCTTAGGTGCTATTGTGCTTTTGCCACTACCACCAGATGCACCACCACCATCAGTACCAGCTAGCAACCACCACCCACGGGCTCATCCACCAGACTTCCTCATTTTTTGGAAAATCTAACCAAAATAACAACCGTTATATGGTACTGTAAAACAAGGTAGAAGGTGTATATAAACATGCTGAGAATTTAAATCTCCCTTTTTTGGGGGGAGACTGAACCAAAATTCAGGCCCTGTGCATAAAACAACACAATGTAAGTGGCAGAAAATGGCTGGCTGACATACAACAAACTAGCAGGACTGAAGTATATCCACTTTGTGAGAATTTGAATCTCACTTTTTTTTGGGAGACTGAACCAAAACTCAGGCCCAGTGTATATAACAACTTAATCTAAGTGGCAGAAAGTGGCTGGCTGACATACGACAAACTAACAGGACTGAAATATATCCACTTTGTGAGAATTTGAATCTCACTTATTTTTTTGGAGACTGAACCAAAACTCAGGTCCAGTGTATAAAACAACACAATGTAAGTGGCAGAAAGTGTCTGGCTGATATACGACAAACTAACAGGACTGAAGTATATCCACTTTGTGAGAATTTGAATCTCACTTTTTTTTTTTGGAGACTGAACCAAAACTCAGGCCCAGTGTATAAAACAACGCAATGTAAGTGGCAGAAAGTGGCTGGAAGATATATGAAAAAATACAAGGACTGTAGTACAATTTCAATCTCCCTACAATGATCTCAGGACAAGTATGGCAGCAATAAAAAGGACTGCTGCACACAAAAGTGTGGACAAATAAACAAGATAACTGCGCAGAAAGGAGCAACAGGATTTTTGCTTTTAAAAAAGCAGTTGATTTGCACAGCAGCGTGCAAACAGCAATGCAGCTATCAGGGAGCCTTATAAGGCAGCCTAATAAGCTACAGAGCTGATGCACAAAAATATAGCCTCCACTGTCCCTGCAAAAAAAGGTGGTGTTGGACAGTGGAAATCGCTACAGCACAAGAGGTTTGGGGGTTAATCTTCCCTCCCTAACTATATCCCTTCTTCTGACGAAGCTGCAGCAACCTCTCCCTATGCTAAGATCGGCAGAAGTAAGATGGCGGTCAGCGTGCACGCCCCTTTATAGCCCGTGTCGCCGCAGAAAGCAAGCCAATCACTGTCATGCCCTTCTCTAAGATGGTGGGGATCGAGACCTATGTCATCACGCTGCCCACACTCTGCGTCCTCCTTCATTGGCTGAAAAGTGGCGCTGAAAGCGTCATACGAAACGCGACTTTTGCGCGCAGATAGGTGACCTCATTGCCGATCCCATACTAGGATCGGGTCGGGTTTCATGAAACCCGAATTTGCCGAAAGTTTCGCTCAACTTTACTGCCCAGTACTTCTGGGACAACACATTTGGCAGCTCTCTGAGAAACACAGAGGAAAAAAAACTCTTTGTACATTTATTTCCCCAGCTACATCCTTCAGGTGGAGATATGGTGAGTAGGCATCCTTGAGGTGGAGAAATGGTGAGTAGGCATCCCGCCCATCTCTTACCTACTCACCTAAAAACCCACCCATAACATGGCTGCTAAATTCCTTCAGCACATAGCATGCTGAAAATAAACTTATTGGTTTCTAGATCGCGGAGGAAAGCAATCTCTGTGACACATATCTCCCCTCACATACAGTGCCAGTTACCCTGTCACTATATATACAGCTTTGGCAAAAATGAAGAGACCACCACATCAAAACTCCGTCATGGGCAGCCCAATTTCCAAACCTGAACCCCATTGAAAACCTCTGGAATGTAATCAAGAGGATGATGGATAGTGACAGGCCATCAAACAAAGAAGAACTGCTTACATTTTTGCACCAGGAGCAGTGCGAAAGACTGGTGGAAAGCATGCCAAGACGCATGAGAGCTGTGGTTAAAAATCATGGTTATTCCACAAAATATTGATTTCTGAACTCTTCCTGAGTTAAAACATTAGTATTGTTGTTTCTAAATGATTATGAACTTGTTTTCTTTGCATTATTTGAGGTCTGAAAGCCCTAGTTTGTTTTTTTTAATCTTAACCATTTTTCTTTGTCAGAAAAAAATACAAAAAATATTGCTTGGAAATTCGGAGACATGTTGTCAGAAGTTTATAGAATAAAAGAACAATTGACATTTTACTCAAAAATATACCTACAAAGAGAAAAATCACAACAAACTGAACTGCATTGTGTGAATGAGACCTGTTAAAATTGTCATCTGCTTTGCTGCTTCTGTAGTACACCACAGATTTTCTGTGAGAAAATCCCAATGGAAAGTCTACAATATATCTGCCACGTGTGAACATGTAAAGATATGGTATCTTAAAAAGAACCCAGAGCACAGAGCTTGGACCATTACACCTAACATCTCTTTTTTCTCTCTAACAAAAGTCTATGATTGCAAACACATAGGAAGCATTATGGGTCACTTCCTTCTGCGTGCACCACAGGCCACAATCTTCAAGCACCTCAGAAGAAAGGACATTCATGGTATTTTGACCTTTAGCATCAAGATGACCATAATCTGTCACTATCAATTCTGCATCATCTGACCTTAATGAGGGATAATACCAGTGCCACTAACACTTGGTAATCTCCCATAGAGAGACCTATCTGTTCCCACACACTCATGGCAGATGTGATTTCTGTTGTCTTTGGTCATTATGGACAATACAGGAACTTCCCCCGCTGTGTCAGAGCACAGTGAGATGTCAATGGATGTTACTTTTTTACGTGTTTTTTTCGATTCCATCATCCTTTGACAATTATAAATGTTACCAATTACTTAAAAAAATAGCGTCCATATAAGATTAAGAAATCTCTGTACTGCACCTTTGGTATATCGTGTCAAATAATGCAGGTTGTAATAATATAACAAAACATTGCTGATACATATAGTACATTGAGCTGCGTAGTCAGTGTTAGCATTGTTACAGGTTGTGTACATGATACTTTGTAACCCAACACTACTCTGGGAACCCTTGTAAATTATGCACGTCTCTCAGCGCACGTGTACACAAACCCTTTATTCATTCCCATTATTAACAACTGATGAAGGGACATATGGAAAGCAGAACAGTGTATTGTACCCATGCGATCAGCTCCATTCCAATGACACAAAGGAGCATCAGATTTAATACAACTACTCCGAAATATGGTCTACAACACTATCTACCCAATATCTATAAACATAGCATTAGGGTCCTACCTCTATGCACACTTACTGTTCTGATGCCATTCTCAAAGGCATCACGGGCAAGAGGTGCTGGTCCATCCACGGTTTTGCCGTCATCATCTGGACCCCAGCTTGCACTGTAGATATGTACATGCTGTGGATTTAGACTGAGGGATTTAGCTTCTACCATATCTGTTACATCTCCATCCAACATGCGCACGCCTGTAGGTACACAAAAAAAAGCATAATGTCTCTGATGACATTAAGTAATGAAAATCTAGTGTTAAAGGGAACCTGTTACCAGAAAAAATGCTATTAACCTGCAGATTTATGGGGTTAATCTGCAGGTTAAAGGGAACCTGTCAGCAGGATTGTTCTGAGTAACCTACACACAGTGTCAGGTTGGCGCTGTTATACTGAATAAAATGCTAAATGGGGTGATGAAACCCGTCTTGTGGTTGTGTGTTTAATCTTTTATTTTAATAACATGATTAACCTGTCCAACGTCCGCACTTACCCGAAAGCTGCAGGGAGAAAATGAACTTTATTACCCCCAGCAGCGTTCTGGTATCAGTCCCGGGGGTTGCAGATTACGGTAACCCATATCCCATATCAGGCAAATAACGTTTTTTCTAGTGACAGGTTCCCTATAAATAAAAAATATAATACTGACTTAATGTAGAGAATTCAGGGAATACTGGTAAAAGCCTGATATTTTATACACTACACAGCCACTTATAGAGAAATTCCAATGTAATATGTATTATTAATGCATTATCTGAAATAAAATTAAATACATCAATCACCTAATCAATAATTAGAAATACCTTAAAATGTTCAAATTTGACTAAATCTAAGTGAACAACTAACTTTATGGCTTGCTTTCCCAATATGTTACAAAAAAAACACATATGGACTTTTTGTGTAGTCTTACCACAACACAACAACATGCATTGATATAATTATTGTAAATAATGATATATATATATATATATATATATATATATATATATATATATATATATATATATATATATATATATATATATATATATATATATATATATATATATATATATATATATATATATATATATATATATATATATTGTTGCAAAGCCAGGCTAAAGCCAGTCTTAAATCCTACAACTGCAGGTCTTGATTAGACACTTCTGACTTGATTTGACTAAGAACAAGGGCCTGCTGGATGAAGCAGAGTTGAGTGTGATGTTGATGAATGACCAGCAAAAATGTGAGCTAGAGCTGAGACAGAGGCATGGCAGGGTATCTCTCTGAGTGGAGACTGCACATGTCAGCTAGGAAAGCTGAGCAGCCTATGTTGGAGCTGCAGAGAACTGTGTGGAAGCTGAAGCCTGTTTAGTGTGAACTGTGTCCGAAGTTGAACATTTCCGTTTGGCCTAGAAGCTGTTGGAGCTCAGGCTGAAGGGGATACTGAGACTAGTGGGATTGGGACTCTTCTGTGTATCAAGTTTGCTCTGGGAGAAAGAACTATAATCTGCTAAATTATCTGTTTATTTGCTGTGATAAATTTACGCACAGAAGAGGCTGTTTTTGGTTATGATTCATTAGTTTTATATATACACACATACACTGTATATATATTTATAAGGCACTCCAAAACAAAAGAAATGTGGGTGCTTAAGCAAGGGTTGCACCCACTTCAATAAGAAATACTGTGCAGGGAAATACTCGGCACTCCAAAATAAGTCATGTATATTTTATGAGGCAATCCAAAAAAGGGGTCGGTGATGTTTCAGCTCCAAGACATGGGCCTTTATCAAACACAGATTGCTGATTAAATCTAATAGTCTCTCAGATAACAGCGCTATAGAGAGGCTGGGAACCCAGCACCACTCAACTTTTTTTTGCCTTTCTATAGCTCTGTTATCCAAGAGACTTCTGATCCCTTTTTTGTATAGCCTAATAAAATATAGTTCACGTATTTTGGAGTTACGAGTATCTCACTATATATATATACATATATATATATATATATATATATATATATATATATATATATATATATATGATGAGGGGGAAAAACATGTACCTCCAATCCTGGCGTTGAAGGCTATTCCAACAGTACAGTGAGAATTATTTGCAGTGGCAGCAACTTCTCCAGCACAGCGAGTTCCATGTCTGAGGAAAGTATGAAAACAAAAACTTTAATTTACAAAGGAAAGAAAAGGACAAAAAAAGTGCAAAGTACAACACAATTACAAGAAATTATTATTATCCTATTATTATTACCCTGTTGTCTTGTGTGCAATTCTTCATTATATAGTACCCTTCATGCACAGTTTCAGTGTTTTTATTGCTTTAAAAAAAATGCCATAAATGTCAAGCGTTTTTTGTTTTTTTTTACAAGCATTTATGTTTTTTTTCTTGTTTCAATTTTTACATGCATTTCTACTGGTGTATTTTTTTCCAAGTCCTTTGGGTGAGCTTTTGAGTAAAACAGCAAAAAATTTGACTAACCCTAAAAGTGCATTGTGTTTGGGGTGTTGCATATTTCACACCAAAAAAACATCAGAATGCTAAAAAAAACAAAATAGAAAAGGCCTTAAAAATTTAGCATTTTTTAAATAAATATGTGTGAACTCAGCCTACATCTCCTGAGGCTTTTAAAAGAAAGAAAAAGAATGAGTACAGAATGAAAGAACACCCCATACAATATTCATTTGTTTAGCAAGTAAAAAAAAAAAGGTGATATCAAAGTCAACAAATGCACAGATTGATGTGAGAAATCAGGATTCATTCTGTCTTTTTTGTCCCCATTTAATGCTATTAGGCCATGTGCACACGTTCAGGATTTTTAGCGTTTTTTTCGCATTTTTTCGCTATAAAAACGTGATAAAAACGCGAAAAAAACGCTAACATATGCCTCCTATTATTTACCGTGTATTCCGCATTTTTTGTGCAAATGTTGCGATTTTTTCCGCGAAAAAATCGCATCGCGGAAAAAAAAGCAACAAACAACAAAAAATGCGGAATTGCGGGGATTCCGCACACCTAGGAGTGCATTGATCTGCTTACTTCCCGCACGGGGCTGTGCACACCATGCGGGAAGTAAGCAGATTATGTGCGGTTGGTACCCAGGGTGGAGGAAAGGAGACTCTCCTCCACGCACTGGGCACCATATAATTGGCCAAAAATAAAAGAATTAAAATAAAAAATAGTCCTATACTCACCTTCGATGTCCCCCACAGTGTTCCCGCCTCACCGCTGCATGCTGCCGCTTCGGTTCCTGTAGCTGGTGTGCGGTGAAGGACCTGTGATGACGTCACTGTCTTGTGATTGGTCGTGAGCGGTCATGTGACTGCTCACGTGACCGCTCACACGACTGCGACGTCATGGAAGGTCCTGCGCGCACACACCAGCTATAGGAAGAGGAACGGACGCCGCTGAGGAGATCGTCTGGGTGAGTATAAGCATTTATTTTTTTTTTTTATTATTTTTAAACATTCTATCTTTTACTATTGATGCTGCATAGGCTGCATCTATAGTAAAAAGTTGGTCACACTTGTCAAACACTATGTTTGACAAGTGTGACCAACCTGTCAGTCAGTTTTCCAAGCGATGTTACAGATCGCTTGGAAAACTTTAGCATTCTGCAAGCTAATTACGCTTGCAGAATGCTAAAAAAAACACGAAAAAAACGGAAAAAAAACGCAAAAAAAAAATGCGGATTTCTTGCAGAAAATTTCCGGTTTTCTTCAGGAAATTTCTGCAAGAAATCCGGACGTGAAGTCTATCACTCAGCACTTTTACACTGAAACCTCCCTACACATTCCACGTCCCTGAGATTCTGGATCGAATCAGACACTGAGACACAACTAACTCTGAATCCCACAAATCACCAGATTGTTTCACACAAATACTAAATTACCGTAGATTCACTTATCATCCTCAGCATAATATGCAAAATTGATATGACTGCACCCTGAGGTGGTATTCACACATGTCAGTTTGGTTGCATTTTTGGCCACTATTTTATATTTCGTGGCTAGAGATGAGCAACTTTATTCGTGTGGAATTTAATTCTCCAGAATACTTTTTTTGCATTTTGCTGTGTGCATATTCAGTAGAATTGCAGCAAGCTACGGCCATCATTTTACAGAACCATAGAGGGCCAGGAAAACTGTTAAAAAAAATAAAATAATAATAATACTCACTTCACTGCTTTCCTGTCCTGCCGCCCGCCTTTCAGTCTTCTGTACCTCTTTTTTACTCATTCCCCCTCCTCTTCAGCCGCTTCACTTCAAGTACTGGCTTCCATCGTTAACTAGGCCTCTGATGACACTGCATCTCATGACTCATGTTGTGATAAATTATGACTTTACGATGTACATTTCCGAAGGCCTAGTCAACGTAGTGAGATCAAAGGTCTAGTCACACTGGAAGCCATGGAATAGAGTGAAGCGGCCAAAGAGGATATGTGCGACAAGGAAAAGTAAAGGAAGAGGAGCATAGGACCCAACAACAGGCTGGGATGGTGGGCTATGGGGACAGCAGGACAGGTGAGCAGTGAGATACTCTTTTTTTTTTTTTTACATTCTACTTTGACATAATGAAGAACATTTAAGTTGCAGAGAATAACTTTGCTGCAAATCAAATTTCCCCGTAAAATCTATGTGATTTGCTTTCCGTTTGATTTGCAGAATTTGAATCTTTGCAGATTTTCATGGCTAATTTGAAAAAAGAAAATGCAGTAAGTACTGTCTACATACAATTTTAATTTAAGGACTCATACTGGGTCAGACCATACAACTGTATGTATATAACAAGAGTGACACATTGAAGTTTCTCCATGTCTAGAAGATCTTCATCATTTTATCGGTTTAGTAATTGTCAATTGTTCTGCACTGTCTTCTTCAGTTGTCCCACGTGTGTACATAGAACAATGGCTTCATGTTTTCCTGCCTGCACATCTATGTATAATGTGCTCGTAAAACATGAAAAAAGCAAAGTGCTTTTACCAAGCGCTAAAACCTCATAAAAATATCAGCTGTGCTCTGTGAAAGTACAGCTAAAAGATGTCCAAATGTCACCAGTCTCTGACATTATCCATGAGATGAACATACCCATCATATTGGTGTCCATCACACAATGGGGGTCAAACACAAAATGGGCCAAAATGTATTTAAAGAAATGTCAAACGGCTAATAAACATGTCATCTTTATTTCTCATAGAAGCTACTCATTGTGGAATTTTTCTAACATTTGTACCCTTACATTGTATTTGTTGAAAGGATTGTCCATTACTTGGTCAACTCATATTAATGTGCCCAGGGCGGTGTGGTGAAAGAAATGTAAAAAAATAGATACTCGTCTTCTGGACCGCTGCCACTCCTCAATACTCAGCACTTGTCCCTGTGGTCTACTGGCATCAACATCTCTATGGATTACCATGTGAGTGCTGCAGCTAATCAAAGGCCGATGATTGGCTGCAATGTTCATATTTTATCTGAGTCGGAAGAACATATTTTCCACATATGTTTTTCACAAAAAACATCCATTGTTTATCTAATAGCTATGAATATAATTTTTCATACAATTTATAGAAGTCCCTTCCAAAAAATTCTAAGGATGGTGCTGGGATTTTGGCCAAAACATAGGTGATGTGGCCAAAGATTGCTATTTGCAGCTGCGGCTATATCACACCAAAAAAACCACCCTTATGGTACAGTGACTGCAATAAGCAAATTGTAAAATATCCAACTGGGTATAATTTTTTTCAACTTCCTTGTTACGGCCCCCGAGGGGTCACAATGCCAACCCCATTAACCTGCATTACGTTGTAATATAGCGCCATCACGCAGTGATCTTCGTCCATGCGACCTGTTTCACGGCCAAAGTCACTGTGCAACCCCAGTCTTGCAGAAAGCCATTTTGTATGTTCTTGAAAGTAAAACAGATGAGACCAACGATTTACAGAGTTAGATGTCTTTCATCAGTGGCGCCTGCAGACTACGTAGATTTTATATGAAACTCTATATGCGGGATACCACTAGCTCTGTGATTTTTCTGAGCAGGTGAACATACACATGAAAATTTTCAAGCAGTAAAAGAAGATATCACTGGAAGGTAATTGACTTCCCAACTCCACTCAGAATTCCAGCAGCGTTTAACTCTGCGTGAGCTGTGACATTTTGAGTAGACTGTTGCTCTTAAATGTCATAGGTCCCCAGAGATGATTGAAAAGTGTCCAGCATACCGCTTTCTGATGGAAAGATGCATTTTAACGCCACTTCTTATCTTCCATGGCTAAATCCCTTTGCAGATAGATAATGATCACAGCAACTTTGCTTTTATGTCTGCAAGCGATGACAGTTAGCGACAGGTGGCTATCTAAAATGATCATGATATTGCAGAATACAAAGTTATAGTTTTCAGATAATCTGTAGTATTGAACTCAATACAAAAACTGTAATTGCATGGGGAAAGTCAGGGATCATTAACACGTCAGTTTTTTTATGTACTACAAAAATTAACTGAGTTTTATCAATGATTTCATCAGAGTTTCATCAAAAAGTGTGGTCAGAGTTTCATGAGTTTTTTTCGTGGATGATAAAAAAAGTTTCTCCACATTCTATCAATCAGTCAGTGAAAACTGCACAGCGCCTAGATGGCATCTAAATGATGTCAGATCTTTAAACATTGCCGATTCTGATCCGACACTAGAATCAATATTGGACGTCTGAATGATTTTGCACAGACCACTTGGGTTGAGGAAAAAATCTAACATGGGATCTGCCTCATAGAGTATCACAGACACAAGGGCTATCAGTGAAAATGATGGATAGCTCTCAAATATGAAAAACTAACATGTGTATAAGCCCTATCACTTGAAATATTCAGATCAGTATTGTGAAGACAAAAGACTTAGGATATTTTAGTGCTTGTCAACAAGCAGCAATGGCAGAAGGTATATCAGACGCTTAATAATAAGCCTGTACAGGTAGAAATGAGCACTCATGTTCATACTCCTGGCCAGTAAAATGCCTGAGAAGGCTTATAGGCTATCATCTTTATATAGTGCACTCACTCTTTCCACCTTAGCAAAAAAATGTGATAAATGCCTTAAAATAAAAAACTGTCATTGACCAGGTCCCAGCAAATAATGACTAAAGCTTTTATTTAAAAAAAAAAATAGTTCTATTCTTTTGGTACAACTTTCCTTCCAAAGCTTTAGCATCAATTTACAGTGGATCAGTGACTAACACTGCAGCTTTGCATTGCTGGGGTCTTGGGTTCAAATCCCACCAAGTACAACATCTGCAAGTACTGTTCATGTTCTCCCTGGGTTTGCGAGGGTTTCCTCTGGGTACTCTAGTTTCCTCCCAAACTCCAAAAACATACCGTGGCATGTAAAAGTTTGGGCACCCCTGGTCAAAATTACTGTTCTTGTTAATGGTTAAGCAAGTTGAAGATGAAATGATCTCTAAAAGGCCTAAAGTTAAAGATGACACATTGCCTTTGTATTTTAGGCAAAAAGAAAAAAATATATAATTGTCATTTTTTCCATATTAAAATTTACAAAAAGGAAAATGGGCAGATGAAAAAGTTTAGGTTTACTTGGAGACTTGTGTGCTCACAAAACTTTCACCAAGGTTTGAGAACTTAATTAGCCTGTTAGGGTTATGGCTTGTTCACTATCATCGCTGGGAAAGGCCCGGTGATGCAAATTTCCCAGCTTTATAAAAACCCAGCCTCCTCAAACCTACTGCCAAAAAACAGCAGCCATGGGTTCTTCTAAGCAGATGCCTAGCACTCTGAAAATTACAATGGTGCAGGCACACAAAGCAGGAGAAGACTATAAGAAGATAGCAAATCATTTTCAAGTTGTCCTTTCCTCACTTTAAAACGTAATTAAGAAAGGTAATTTAACAGAAACAGTGGAGGACAAGATAATGTCTGGAAGACCAAGCTAAATTTCAGTTGGAGCTGATCGTAAGTTTGCTAGCGAGGCAATTCAGAACCCCTGGTTGACTGCAAAAGACCTTCAGAAAGATTTAGTAAACACTGGAGTTGTGGAACATTGTTCTACTGATGGCCCCAACCCCATTAATAAGGCAAGAAATCCCACTTATTAAACCTGACAGGGCGCACCTGTGAAGTGAAAGCCATACCCTGTGACTACCTCTTGAAGCTCATCAAGAGAATGCCAAGAGTGTGCAAAGCAGTCATCAAAGCAAAACGTGGCTACTTTGAAGAACCTTGAATATAAGACATATTTTCAGTTGTTTCACACTTTTTTGTTAAGTATATAATTCCACATGTGTTAATTCATAGTTTTGATGCCTTCAGTGTGAATGTACAATTTTCATAGTCACGAAAATACAGAAAAATCTTTAAATGAGAAGGTGTGTCCAAACTTTTGGTCTGTACTGTATATATATATTGTGGCAGTACAACTCTCTTGGCGGTACATGGAGGTAGAAAAACAGGAAAACTGTCTCTTTAAGTCTTCAGTTGGTTTATTATAATGCAGCATAAACTAACTAGAAGTGGAAAGTAAACACAGCCCAGCAGGCAAAAACAGAAAAACAACAAAGAAAATAAAAATACTGTAACAGAGTCCATGCGTTGCAGGTAACATCCTGCTCTGCAGCAACACAGGTTCAGTCTTTCCTCCACAAGACACAAAACCACTGGAGAAACCCCTCTCCAGTCTTGCTGAGCAAAGATTGCCTGTGAAGCCAAGTCATTTAAGCCCCTGACCATGTGACTCTTTCCCCATGTGACTGAACACATGAATGTGACATCACACAGGTCCTGTCAGCTCAGCAGGTAGAGACATTCTCCCACCCGCTCTATGAATGTCCACATAAAAGTAGCCCATTATGCAACTTTACTTAAACCTCACAGCACGTAGTGTGCTGTAGGAAATCACTTTAGGTTTTACATCACTGAAGCCATTAAGCGTAGTGTCACACATCTCTGATTTAGCACTCTACCTGTATATATATACAGGGTGGTCCAAAAGTAGGTGGACAGAAAATAATAACATTTATTTTGATTTATATATAAAATTATTTTTACTAACACAAGCATAACATTGACAATTACATTTTTGTTCTGAACAATAATACAAAAGCCCTTAAATTTTATCAATGCAGGTGCTCAAACTGTTTTACATCACAATTTGCATAGCTTTGAAATCTGCCTCTTCCGCTTCGAAAAACATTTTGGTCCAAGTCTCTTAGGGTATTAATTTCTTGAAGTGCATCTCATATGTAATTTTTCAAATCACTGACACTTTTTGGTTTTCGACTATAAACTTTGTCCTTGAGCACTCCCCAAAAGAAAAAATCCATTGGGGTCAAGTCTTGTGAACGTGCCGGTTAATCAAGTAGGCCTCTTCGGCCAATTCATTTATTAGGAAATGTTTCATCAAGATACTCGCGGACAACTCTTCAATAATGTGGAGGGGCTCCATCTTTATGAAAATAAAGGTCATTTGAATTAGGCTGTTGCTGAAACTGGGGAACAACTTGATTCATTAGAATTTCGAGATACTTATCTCTGTGACTGCTCCAAAAAAAAAAGTGGTCCAAAAACACCAAAACTTGAAATACCGCCCCAAACATTGACACCAGACTCATTTAGTTGTTGCTCTAATGTTAAATGCATGTTCTCATTATACCAGTAAATACAATTATGCCTGTTAATAAGACCAGATAATTTGAAAGAAGCTTCATCACTCCACATAATGTTATCTAAAATTACTGGATTTTCTTCAATTTTGTTACGCATAATCTCACGAAATTGCAGCCGCCTGTCTGGATCATCCTCCAATAAACCATGAATTAGACATGGAGAATAAGCTTTCCACCCAATAGATTTCAGGATTCGCATGATGGAAGCTCGTGAAATTCCCAATTCTAAAGAGACTCTTCTGAAGGACTTTTTTGGACTCTGAACAAATGTTTCAGCAACAAGTTGTTTATTATTTTCTGTACAGGCTGTTTTGGGTCGACCAGTTTTTGGAGCATTAAGGATTGAGCCAGTGGCATCGAATTTGTCACGAAAGCGGTAAATGGTTTGTCTCTTTGGGGCTTGAGTACCAAATGTTTCAACCCAATTTTCTCTAGCTGTTTCAGCATTTTGAGATTTCCAATACTCTTTTAAAATCCATTTTCTTTAATCTCTATTTAAATTATTTGCCATTATAGGTTATCTGAATTATCTGAAAAGAAAACAGATTTGGAGGAGATTTATCTGTGAAAACTGGATCTGTGAAACTGACTCACTGATTCCACCTTTCATTTTCCAAAGAGTCTGTGAAGAATGAAAAGTAGAATCTGATTGGTTGCTAAGGGCAACTGAGTAAGTTTCACTTTACACCATGTCTGACAAATCTCCCCCTTCATAACCCTATTACACATACTGTCCACCTACTTCTGGACACCCTGTATATATATATATATATATATATATATATATATATATACATCGTATGTTGCAGTTTATATGATGCACCCCAAATTTTGGAGAAAATGTTTTTTTTTAACAAAATGGTGGTGCTTCTTATAATCTGTGCATCTTATTGCTTACCCGAGGTGGCGGCTGTGGTGAAGCAGGATCCTAGGGTCACTGCTGGCGGAGGCAAGAGTGGCATGTTGCTGCAGGCCGCAGGCTGGGTATAGGGGGTGATCCGAGATACGACGCTGCAGGTGTTCAGTGGTGTGGGGCTTCCGCTGACATTTTGTGAAAGCCCAGAGCACCCGCACTTCAATGGTGGACTCCGGGAAAATGGACACCAGGGGCAGAATGCGCAGATGGAGATCTCGGCACCAAGATCTCAGGAGACAAAATATCGGCGGAGCCTGAGCACCACCGAACACCCGCAGCGTCGTATCTCCAAACACCCCCTTCTCCCAGCCTGCGGCCCGCAGAAACGTGCCACTCTTGCTGCTGCCAGCAGTGGCCCTGGGCCCCCGCTCCACCACAGCTGGTAAGGTATATTTGAATAAATTCATTACAACTACAAAGGTGATATTATAATGGCCTAATTGTCTGACAGTGAGGGCAAGATTTCCAATGAGGAACAGATGAATTCCTGCAGTAAAGAACATTTTCTAAGGCCACGTGCACACATTAAGCACTTTGTGAGTTTTTAACTTTAGTATGAGTGAGTCAAAACCAGGAGTGGAACATTCAGAGGACTAGTATAATAGAAACACGTCAGCACTTACTCATTCTTCACCCACTCCTAGCTTTGGCTTACAGATACTGATGTAATATACTCATCAAATACTGATCCTGTGACCGTAGCACAGAGCCTCCTTCACACGCCCTTGTTGTCTCCGTTTTTTTCACGGATACAACACATACCCATTATAATCTATGGTGCTATTCAAATGTCCATGTTTTTCCTGGACCATAGGTTTGTGCAAATCACAAGGTGACATGTAGCTTTCTTCCAACAGCACGGATTATATGTACCAATATTGGAACAAAAAAACATGTACAGCACAAGGACGTCATCCGTGTGCCATCCGCCTGCTGTCCTTGTTTAACATTGCCAAACATAGGAAAAGCTTTTTAATTTATTTATTTCTTTATCCATCCGTGAAAAACACTGATGGTAAAAACGGGCAGATGGCTGACACACTGATGGTAAAAAAAAATCGGACAGACGGACCATACACTGATGACCGGTAGTATTGTTTCATGTACGTGTTTAAACATCAACGTGTAATTGAGGCCTAAAGCTGAGTTCATATCTGTATTATTAAAAAATTACAAAGCTAGAACCATTGCATGAATAAGACGAGCGTCACGCAAAGAACTATATTGAAACTGAATGGGTTAATGATGTTGCAACATAGTTTGTCTCCATTCCAGATTCTGTACCTGCCCATTACACTGAGGTATTGGAAGAATTTCCTCCCGCTGTCCTGCAGGAAGCCAGAAGAAGAGCTGCAGGATAGAGAGTGCCTAGAATTCGCCTGTCTGTGATCCAGCGCTGGGCGGAGTTCTTTGAAACTCAGAAACGTGTTGAATAAAGACCACATTTAATAATACCTTCGGACTACATGATTCAGCAGCGCAGAATTTGACCACGTTCTCCTACATTGTATTGTCACTACAGTTGCACATATTATTCAGAAATTTAAGATCCATGTGACTGTAGCCAACCTCCCTGGATGTGGCTGCAGGAGGAAAATTGATGACAAATCAAAGAGATGGATAATACGAATGGTACCAAAGGAGCCCAGGAAAACTTCTAAACAGATTAAAGGTGAACTTCAAGATGAAGGAACATCAGTGTCAGATTTCACCATCCATCGTTGTATGAGCCAAACTGGACTTCATGGGAGACGAACAAGGAGGACACCATTGAATTTTCCAAACTACATGTTGACAAGGCACAAAGCTTCTGGGAGAATGTCCTATGGACATAGGAGACAAAAATCGAACTTTTTGACAAGGCACATCAGCTCTATGTTCACAGATGGAAAAATGAAGCATATCAAGAAAAGAACACTGTCCCTACTGTGAAACATGGAGGAGGTTCTGCTATGCTCTGGGGCTGCTTTGTTGCATCTGGCACAGGGTGTCTAGAATCTGTGCAGGGTACAATGAAATCTCAAGACTATCAAGGGATTCTAGTGAGAAATGTGCTGCCTAGTGTCAGAAAGCTTGGTCTCAGTCGCAGGTCATGGGTCTTACTACAGTATAATGACCCAAAACACACAGCTACAAACACCCAAGAATGGCCAAAAGGAAAGCATTGGACTATTCTGAAGTGACCTTCTATGAGCCCTGACCTAATTCCTATTGAACCTACAAGAGAAAAAATGAGCAAACACCCTGCTGTAAATAAGTAAATAGCAAAAAGTGCATCTAAATAACAGAGTTTTAAGTAATGCTGTTTTTGATCAAAAATAGCATAAAAGCCATCCATGGTTAGTTATCTTACTTTTGAGCATCTTTGTAAAGAGCTGAAACATGCTATCCTAAAAAGGCAACCTTCAAACACTGGAGCAGTTTACTCTCGAGGAGTTGGCCAAAATACCTGTCGAGAGGTGCAGAAGTCACATTGACAGTTACAGGAATCGTTTGATTGCAGTAATTGCCTCAAAAGGTTGTGCAAGAAAATATTAAGTTAAGGGTACCATAATTTCTGTCCAGGCCTATTTCATGAGTTTTATTTATTTTTTTTTAATTCTGTGGAAGCATGGTTGAAAAGCAATGTCTGACTTTCATTTGTTAATTTTCATAGATCTTTTATTTATTACTTTTGTCAGATTCAAGTTATTTCTCTGACTATTGTGGGTTTTTCTGTAATTAAACAAGGGGTAACAACAATTATGACCACATGTGTATAACCTGCAGATGTCATAATAGGGTCTTACTAGAAAGGGATGTCCTATTGAGACATGACTTTATTATTTCAACAGGATGATGAGGATTAACAGCGATCAGACATCTTTGGTGCTGCTTATCTTTGGGGTAATTGAAGGATTTGACAAGGAAAAGATCCAACCTGGCGATTTTTTCTTTCGTCTGATGACGCACACCAGTGGATTGTATGGAGGTCCGTACTGATATTAGCTTGCGGTCAGATCTAGTCTTTATGGTCAGCCACATTCTTCATTAAAATCTTATGTGTTACCTGCAGCAAATCTTACAACTGTGAATTAAGGCATTATAGCTCAGAGCCATAAAATAGTGCAAAAATCAAGAAGAGGTTGTCACCTCTTCTTGAACCTTAAAATGTGTCGGGTGCTGAGGTGCGTGTGTGAAGGGAGCAGTCTCCACACACGTCATGAATGTTATATCTGAGCATCTTTTCTTCTTTATGGGCCAATTCAATGTACAAAGGGAAGTTATAAATAAATCAAAAAGCTACTGCAAGGTGGTCGAACCTCGAGAGGAAACATGTTTAAACAACATAAAGAGCCTTTGCCTGAGAAACTCCAAATCGGAGAGCGCGTGCTTGATTTCACTGAAGTTCCTTTATTGTTTATAATGAAGAGGAACAAGTTCCCAGGCTTTTTAAATTACAGTCTAAAGAGACACAGGGCTAAAAAGGTTGTGCATTTATTCTTTGTGTTACTGTCAGGATGATAAAGTAGGCTGAAAGACTGCAGGAAACCTTGGTTACACAAAATGGTGCATTATTACGAAAAGCTTGATGGGCATGCTTATACCTGGGGAAAACGTATTTTTTGCAATATTGGAAAACCCCAATAGATTTATTCACAAGTGTCCCATCCCATATGTAATAGTACAGAACCAATAATACTAAGCATTCATAAAAAACAAATGCATGGCTACTTGATTAATTTGGGTATTATGCAATGATATCTTTTACACATCCGAATTTTGATATGTTGGTTACATTTCCTAATTAGTAAGGTCTTAGGTTGGATTCACATATGGCCTTTGCTGTGTCTTCATTTCCATCCAATGTTTAACAAAAATGCTGGATGGAAACTGATGGAGGAACTGATCCCATTGTTTTCAATGGCATCACTTCCACCTGTCTGGCGTATGAGTTTTTGCTCTGGGCACCTGCAGGTCGACAGAGAAACTTCTTTTCAGGCAATCTTAACTATTTATTTACTTTTAGGAGCTGTCAAACTTGGACCACACTTCCATGTACCCTGATAGGCACTCCCTTATACTCTGTGCGCAAAAGGTTATTAAATCTGAAACCTGAATATTTAAGAAAGTAACATTGAGATATTGTAAAAAAATGTATAAAAAAGCTAAAGTTGTTCATACATAACTGAAGCCCTTGACCCCTTAAAAAACATTATTTGTATGTGATGCATTTAATAATGCACTATAGAATTTAAAGTAATTGGCCACATAAAAAAAATCTTAAATAAAAGCCATTAACCCCTTTACCCCCAAGAGTTGTTTGCACGTTAATGACCGGGCCAATTTTTACAATTCTGACCACTGTCCCTTTATGAGGTTATAACTCTGGAACACTTCAACGGATCCTGGTAATTCTGACATTGTTTTCTTGTGACATATTGTACTTCATTATAGTGGTAACATTTCTTTGATATTACCTGCGTTTATTTGTGAAAAAAATGGAAATTTGGCGAAAATTTTGAAAATTTAGCAATTTTCCAACTTTGAATTTTTATACAATTAAATCACAGAGATATGTCACACAAAATACTTAATAAGTAACATTTCCCACATGTCTACTTTACATCAGCACAATTTTGGAACCAAAATTTTTTTTTGTTAGGGAGTTATAAGGGTTAAAAGTTGACCAGCAATTTCTCATTTTTACAACACCATTTTTTTTAGGGACCACATCTCATTTGAAGTCATTTTGAGGGGTCTATATGATGGAAAATACCCAAGTGTGACACCATTCTAAAAACTGCACCCCTCAAGGTGCTCAAAACCACATTAAAGAAGTTTATTAACCCTTCAGTTGTTTCACAGGAATTTTTGGAATGTTTAAATAAAAATAAACATTTAACTTTTTTACACAAAAAATTTACTTCAGCTCCAATTTGTTCTATTTTACAAAGGGTAACAGGAGAAAATGGACTTCAAAAGTTGTTGTAAAATTTGTCCTGAGTACGCTGATACCCCATATGTGGGGGTAAACCACTGTTTGGGCGCATGGCAGAGCTCGGAAGCGAAGGAGCGCCATTTGACTTTTCAATGCAAAATTGACTGAAATTCAGATGGGACGCCATGTTGCGTTTGGAGAGCCCCTGATGTGACTAAACACTGAAACCCCCCACAATTGACACCATTTTGGAAAGTAGACCCCCTAAGGAACTTATCTAGATGTGTGGTGAGCACCTTGACCCATTAAGTAATTCACAGAAGTTTATAATGCAGAGCTGTAAAAATAAAAAATCATATTTTTTCACAAAAATGATCTTTTCACCCCCAATTTTTTATTTTCCCAAGGGTAAAAGAAGAAATTGGACTCCAAAAGTTGTTGTACAATTTGTCCTGAGTACGCTGATACCCCATATGTGGGGGTAAACCACTGTTAGGGCGCAAGGGAGAGTTCGGAAGGGAAGGAGCGCCGTTTGACTTTTCAATGCAAAATTGACTGGAATTGAGATGGGACGCCATGTTGCGTTTGGAGAGCCACTGATGTGCCTAAAAATTGAAACCCCCACAAGTGACACCATTTTGGAAAGTAGACCCCATAAGGAACTCATCTACAAGTAGTCGTTATAATCTTCAGAAAAGGAATGGCACTAGGACCACATGAATCACAGCACGCAGACTTTCAATCACATCTCTCCATGCGGGTGCAGTCGGCGTGGAACAACTGGGTTTATGGTGCTCAGCTATGCATTCAAGAATTGCAGTGCATCATTCCAAAAGTTAATTGTAAGAAAATAGCGGCACTCACCAGTTGGCTGATCCACAATGTTTAATCCATGTGCAGGTTAATACAAACACATCTTGGAAAGTGCAGAGGGTGCGGGGAGTGCAGAGGGACGACGGCCGTTTCATGCGATTAGCACTTCTACGGGTCCAGGTCCTGGCACCTGGACCCGTAGAAGTGCTAATCGCACGAAACGGCCGACGTCCCTCTGCACTCCCCGCACCCTCTGCACTTTCCAAGATGTGCTTGTATTAACCTGCACATGGTTTAAACATTGTGGATCAGCCAACTGGTGAGTGCCGCTATTTTCTTACAATTAACTTTTGGAATGACTCATCTACAAGTGTTGTGAGAGCTTTGAACCCCCAAGTGTTTCACTACAGTTTATAAAGCAGAGCCGTGAAAATAAAAAATCCTTTTTTTTTTACAAAAATTATTTTTTAGCCCCAAGTTTTGTATTTTTCCAAGGGAAACAGTGTAAATTGAACCCCAAAAGTTGTTGTCCAATTTGTCCTGAGTACGCTGTTACCCAATATGTGGGGGGAACCACCGTTTGGGTGCATGGCAGAGCTCGGAAGGGAAGGAGCGTCATTTGGAATGCAGACTTAGATGGAATGGTCTGCAGGCGTCACGTTGCATTTGCAGAGCCCCTTATGTACCTAAACCATAGAAACCCCCCACAAGTGACCCCATATTGGAAACTAGACCCACCAAGGAACTTATCTAGATGTGTTGTGAGAACTTTGAACCCCCAAGTGTTTCACTACAGTTTTATAACGCAGAGCCGTGAAAATAAAAAAGTTTTTTTTACACATAAAATATTTTTTAGCCCCCAGTTTTGTATTTTCCCAAAAGTAACAGGAGAAATTGGACCCCAAAAGTTGTTGTCCAATGTGTCCTGAGTACACTGACACCCCATATGTTGGGATAAACCCCTGTTTGTGCGCACGGGAGAGCTCGGAAGGGATGGAGCACTGTTTTAATTTTTCAACGCAGAATTGGCTGGAATTGAGATCGGATGCAATGTCGCATTTGGAGAGCCCCTGATGTGCCTAAACAGTGGAAACCCCCCAATTATAACTGAAATCCTAATCCAAACACACCCCTAACCCTAATCTCAACTGTAACCCTAATCACACCCCTAACCCTGACACACCACTAACCCTAATCCCAACCCTATTCCCAACTGTAAATGTAATCCAAACCCTAACCCTAACTTTAGCCCCAACCCTAACTTTAGCCCCAACCCTAACTTTAGCCCCAACCCTAACTTTAGCCCCAACCCTAATCATAACTGTAGCCCTAACCCTATCCCCAACCCTAACCCTAGCCCTAACCCTAGTCCTAACCCTAACCCTAGCCCCTACCCTAGCCCTAACCCTAGCCCTAACCCTAGCCCTAAACCTAGCCCTAACCCTAATGGGAAAATGGAAATAAATACATTTTTTTATTTTTTTTTATTTTTTGTAACTAAGGGGGTGATGAAGGGGGAAGGTTTGATTTACTATTTATGGCAGGTTTTCTAGCGGATTTTTATGATTGGCAGCCGTCACACACTAAAAGACGCTTTTTATTGCAAAAAATGTTTTTTGCGTTACCACATATTGAGTGCTATAATTTTTCCATATTTTGGTCCACAGAGTCATGTGAGGTCTTTTTTTTTGCGGGACGAGATGACGTTTTTATTGGTAACATTTTCGGGCACGTGACATTTTTTGATCGCTTTTTATTCCGATTTTTGTGAGGCAGAATGACCAAAAACCAGCTATTCATGAATTTCTTTTGGGGGGGCGCTTATACCGTTCCGCGTTTGGTAAAATGGATAAAGCAGTTGTATTCTTCGGGTCAGTACAATTACAGCGATATCTCATTTATATAATTTTTTTATGTTGTGTCGCTTTTATACGATAAAAAATATTTTATAGAAAAAATAATTATTTTTGCATCGCTTTATTCTGAGGACTATAACTTTGTTTATTTTTTCGCTGATGATGCTGTATGGTGGCTCGTTTTTTGCGGGACAAGATGACGTTCTCAGCGGCACCATGGTTATTTATTTCCATCTTTTTGATCGCATG
Source organism: Ranitomeya variabilis (assembly GCF_051348905.1). NCBI lineage: Eukaryota > Metazoa > Chordata > Amphibia > Anura > Dendrobatidae > Ranitomeya > Ranitomeya variabilis. The sequence goes on from NC_135232.1 coordinate 377,514,328, forward strand.
TTATTCCACTTTTTGTTCGGCGGTATGATAATAAAGCGTTGTTTTTTGCCTCAATTTTTTTTTTTTTTTTTTTTTAAGGTGTTCACTAAAGGGGTTAACTAGTGGGACAGTTTTATAGGTCGGGTCGTTACGGGGACGGCGATACTAAATATGTGTACTTTTATTGTTTTTTTATTTTTATTTAGCTAAAGGAATGTATTTATTGGAACAATATTTTTTTTTTTATTATTATTTATTTAGGAATTTTTTATTTTTTTTTACACATATAATTTTTTTTTCTTCACATTTTTACTTTGCCCCAGGGAGGGTCATCACAGTAAAGTGACAGATCGCCGATCTGACACTTTGCTGTGCACTGTGTCAGATCGGCGATCACACAGCACAGCAGGGAGGCTTCCCGGCGCCTGCTCTGAGCAGGCGCTGTGAAGCCACCTCCCTGCAGACCCGGATGCAGCCCCGTGGCCATTTTGGATCCAGGGACTGAAGGGAGGAGACGCTCAGTACAAGGTGAGCACATCGCCTTGTACCGATCGTCTTAGGGAAGTCCGTAGGGAGCCCCCTCCCTGCGCGATGCTTCCCTATACCGCCAGCACACTGCGATCATGTTTGATCGCAGTGTGCTGGGGGTTAATGTGCCAGGGGCGGTCCGTGACTGCTCCTGGCACATAGTGCCGGATGTCAGCTGCGATAGTCAGCTGACACCCGGCCGCGCTCCCCCCGTGAGCGCGGCCGATCGCGCTGGACGTACTATTCAGTCCTTGGGAAGTAGGGCCCACCCCACATGAACGGAATAATACGTCCGATGACAGAAAGGGGTTAAAAATACAACATAAAATATGTGAACCCAGCAGATGCATGTTATCAGTTTATGCAAGGTCTTTTGTTTTAATGAAGGTGTGGCTTTTCCACAGGATCGTTCATGTTCTGTTCTCAAAGATAACTTACATTTACCAACATTGTTCTATACCCGTGATAATATAACTCGGAGACCAAGCAATACATTAATTATGCATTACGTTGTGAATGAACAATTATGCTCTTTGCACATTAAAATCTGTAATAGATTATCACCCGCTGTTGGATTTTCCAAAGACATCCGTTTCACAATACTTAAATTGCTTACACTACACCTCCTGCAAAAATAAAACTTCACAGTTCATCTAAAATGAGTGTTATTTTTCAGTTGTAAGTGCAATTTGATGAGCTTAACACTTTTCCTGCCTTTAATGTAGCAGGTAGCTGCCATGGGGCAAATGTCAGTCAGCCAAGCACAGAGCTGTGTTCCTTACCGTTCCTGGTCTCTCGTGTCAGAAGAAGCTAAGGCCACGGTCACACTAGCAGTATTTGGTCAGTATTTTACCTCAGTATTTGTAAGCCAAAACCAGGAGTGGAACAATCAGAGGAAAAGTATAATAAAAACACGTCACCCCTTCTGTATTTATCACCCACTCCTGGTTTTGGGTCACAGATACTGAGGTAAAATACTGACCAACTACTGAACGTGTGAATGTGGAATTACAATCAGTGTAAGGATACTGATACTGATGTAAAATTTTACTGATAAGTGATATCTTTGCACCACCTTTGTACCGTGTTATCCGGTAGATAGACAAATAGTATATATCCAAACATGAATGTACACACTTTATGGACATTTAAACATATTAAAATATTGATCATTGAAATTAGATTTTTCATTCAGTCCCATTAACACAGATGAATAAAATATGACATGTAGTCAGCTCGTACAAACATCTGAGAAAGAACTGCATTGCCACAATGAGAAAAAGGATTGGGCAGATAGAAGGCAGCACTGAATTGCGCTGTAATTGACTTTAGGATTGTCATCGAAAATGTCAGTTTGAGTGAATGTCTTCTTTAGCGTTTCCAGTGGCAAACTTATGCACAATTATTTGTGATATTCTAGAGATTCTGGATATTAAACAAGTGTACACAGTTAGATTCCTGGATTCCCAGGAGAAACACATCTATGTTGGATACAATTAATTTTGACACAAGGTAAATCCGGCAGTGAACAAATAAAATCAATGTGTGGCTGATGCACGGTAAGAATATAGTAAAGGACAGGACATTTCTTACAGCAATTGCGAGTGTATTCTGTCGTTCCCTATTAAGATTACACATTCATTGTGATGTGCAGTGTCTGGGCGCTGAACAGCTGAGCAGAGCTTATGTCACTTCTCCATGGCTTTTGGATCAATCTAGCCTGACGCATGGTTCATTCTATAATCAGATCCCTGTGTTTAAGTGGGATGTAAGAAAAACATGTCGAAAACAGAAAAGAAACCTAATAATAATGTCTAAAAAAGAATTCTAACCCTAAAGGTACTTTCACAAGTGACGTTTCTGATTTGACATGGTGTTCCCTGCTGATATTGCACCAAAATCTGCATCAAACATTGACTCTCTAAAATTGCATACATGTGATTGGGGTTTCCTCAAGCACAATACAATAAAAACTTTCCGGTCACATTTTTGGAATAGCCACAGAAAAAGATGAAGTTTTCCCAAAAAGTATCAAGGCTACATTTTTTGTGAAGAAAAGCCAATTTATTGATAATAGGACAAATTCGCATATGGGTCTGCTGCACAATGTGTTCGACTCACATTTCGGCTGTGCATACTAGACTGAGTTGCACTGTGTAAGTCCAACATGTGCTAATGTGCCCTAAAATTATGGAGATAGAGGATTTTGTGGATTTAGTCCACGCTGCCGATAATGATAAAATGTCAAGGTGTTCAAATAAAAGTGGTTTAATTCAACATGTTTCAAGGCTGAAATGACCTCTTCCTCAGGACAAAACCACAAGGTACGATTATATCCTGAGGAAGGCCATTTGAACCTTGAAACACATTGAATTAAACCACTTTTATTTGAACACCTTGACATTTTATCATTATCGGCAGCGCGGACTAAATCCACAAAATCCTCTATCTTGTCATATTGATATGGTCTTCTGTGGACCCGTGGATCTGCTGCAGCTGGAGTCCTCATTGAGATCTATATGCCTTACCAATAGATCAGGTTAGTACAATTTGAATTAAATGAAATTTGTGTCCATCGGATAAGACCCTATTGTGCTGATCTCTCCTACAGTTTATTTCTAAAATTATGGAGGAAATAGAGCACATTTCTATAACAATACATATTACTTTTAAGTTGGTACTATACTGTCTATGCAAGATTAGACTGTACTGGCCATTAATGAGGTAGATCAGTTCTGATCTAAAATACCGAATCACAGCACTTATTTTTTCAGAGCAATATTAATATTATTATTATATTCATTTATATAGCACCATTTATTCCACAGCACTTTACAGACATCACTGTTCCCATTGGGACTCACAATGTAAATTCCCTATGAGTATGTCCATGCAGTGTGGAAAGAAACCGAAGAAATAGGAGGAAACCCATGAAAACATACAAACTCTTGCAGATGTTGACCTTGGTGGGATTTGGACTCAGGACCCCAGTGCTGCAAGCTTACAGTGGTGATCACTGAGCCACAATAGTAATATTTCAAGTGGGGAATGCCCCAACCCTGTACCAGTGTATGCTTCATATGAAAGAACAGGGAGGGTTTTTGGAGTTGAATTCCACGCTAAATGGAGGTATGCTCCATCAAATGCGAAATAATGATCACCCTCACTGTCAATTTTTTTTTCTAATATCTAATTTGCATCTTCTCCCATTCAGTTTAATTCCATTGCTTCTCATGTTTCCATGTGCAAATGTGAATGCACTGTGACATCTCTTCAGATATTTGAAGACAGCTAGTAAGTCTCCTCTTTTTTTGCAAGCTAAACAGCTAAACTTACCCAGATCCTTTAACTGTTCCTCATAGGACATACTTTGCAGTCCGCTCACCATCTTGGTAGCTCTTCTCTGAACTTGCTCCAGTTTTTCAATGTCTTTTTTAAAATGTGGTGCCCAGAACTGGACACAATATTCCAGATACGGCCTGACCAACTAGGAGTAGAGGGGGATAATTACGTCACGTGATCTAGACGCCATGCCTCTCTGATTGCCTTTTTGCTGCTGCGTCACATTGTTGACTCATATGCTTATGTAGATCCATCTGAATCCTTTGTCTTCTCTAGTGTTATCTATCCCTCATAGCTTTGCATCGTCTGCAAATATGATTAGTTTACCTTCAGTTCCCTTATCTAGATAATTTTATAAAAATGTTGAACAACGCTGGGGCCAGGACAGAGTCTTGTGGTACTCCACTTGAAACACTTTTCCAATTGGATGTGCAATCATTTATTACAACTCTTTTAGTATGATCACTGAGCCAGTTATGAATCCACCTAACTGTAGCCTTGTCAACCCCATACTTGGTCATTTTTTCAATAAGGATAGAATGAGATACTTTATCAAATGCTTTGCTGAGGTCAAGATATACTATATCTACTGAATTTCACTGATCCACCTAGTCAGTGATTCCATCATAGAAGGAAATTAGTCTGGCATTACTAGTTTGCTATAAACCCATGCTAGCTCTGGTTAATTACTGTATTCTTATCCAAGTACTTACATACATTATAGTTAATAATTTGTTCAACGATCTTTCCTCGTATAGAAGTAAGGCTCACTAGCCTGCAATTTCCTGGCTCCATATTATTTCCTTTTTTGAACATAGGGATAACATTTGCCCTTTTCCAATTTTCTGGGACTTCTCCTGTTCTCCAGGAGTTTTCAAAGATTCTGGCTAGTGGTGTGGCCGGGGTTATACAGAGTTCAGCATTCATGTAACTACTAAATCTGCAGCATCTACAACAGTGATTTTATCAAAATGACAGCAAGCAGCCCAGCCACATCATTGGATTCAGGGTCTCTGCCTCTATATTATGTTGCTCTCAGATAGGGCAGCAAGAACCTGGTGGCAGATTGTTATAAGGACAAAATAGGCCCAGTCTTTTAGGGGATAAAGAGACCTCCTTCAGATTATAATGTTCAAACAGCAAGTTACTTATTTTAAATGATTGCTCAGGAATTAATTAAAATAGCAAATGTGCAATATGTGAATATACGATTTCTGTGTAGATGGAATGTAAATTCACAGCAGAGTGTTTTTTATGGTGGGCCCATGGTAGTATCCAACACTGCCATCACAGCAAGCACACTTTTCCTGTCAGCCTAAACCAATGCTAATATTTTAGAATTTCTGGTAAAAACTGTTAACATGACAATCCAAAGAATTATAATTGAGATTTAGCTTAATCTTAACACAAACTACTGAAGTGTGCCCCATTTATCCTTTTAAACGTCTAGAACGTTTGCTGATGCCGTCTCCATTTTATTCACGTTGCTAAAATTCCAAAACTATTAGCTAGGCATGACAAGCAAGGGATAGAGAAATGAAAACAGTCAGCATAATACATTGGCAAATAATATCCTGTACTGAAGGAATATATTGGAGTTCCTGATAGCAGCTCGGAATTAGTAAGACACATGTGCGCTCACTTGGGTTGATATCATTTAGAGCTATACATGATTATTGAGGAAAATTAATGTTAACCCCGCAAAGTACATTCCAGATAAAATACAAAAGTAATGAGACCCACCATTAAGTACTAATTATGTCAGAAGAATACTGGAATTAAGCAATTTAAAACTATACAATCAAATAAGCGTAAGTTCAATTTTGTTGCAAAAAACCCATTACTTTTCATTAGCCGTCCTTTATACAGCCACATAATGTTTCCATACATCCTCAGCTACATATAGTGGCCTCACTCCAATTTCCTAGAGATACAAAATCTATTTCAGTTGTACTTTGTTCCATGATATATTATATACAGATTCTTACCTAGAAGTACTGCTGAAAGGAGGAATTTCCCCATAATAAGCTGCCACATGAAGGCATCGGACTGTGGCATACACAGTAAGGAGCATCAAAGATTCCATGTTCTTCCTAGAAGACTACTCAAGGCCTTGCTCAGATGCTACATTTTTGCCAGAATTTTTTTTTATTATTATTTTCAAGAAGAGTATAACCCCTATATATAAAACATAACTTTAACTGTCATCATTAAAAATTGAACAAACAAATAATAAACAAAGTGCTCACGCCGAAAACCGTGCAGGTAAAAAAACTGGTTGTGTCTCACCAATTGTAGACTCAGGTACTATTTATTCTTATGTGCATCCACATTATTGATAGGAGACACAATAGTGTCTGTACTGGTCCCTTGAAACAGTCATGATAAACAAAACATTTGCAAGCTTATGGTGCAGTATCACTATACTGCCCCTTGGTCTCCCTCTTCAGAATAAATCTGGGACCGATGGGCTATAACTTTTGTAATATATATCGGAATATTTCCAGTAATGAGGGATACATATATCCATTTTGGACAAACTTGATTAATCACTAATTTTCCTGCTGCCACTTTCAGCTATTAGCTGGTTTCTTTTATGGGTATGTATATACCATACATTTGTTATCCCCTTTCCCTTCTCTACCCCTTCTACCCTCTTCCATCTATTGGATATGGGGTACGTGCGGACTGCATGCATATAATACTTGGTCTGGACATTTCCAGCCATGGAGGGTCCATGCAAAACATGAACTGGGTTTTGAATAAGGGTATGTAGTGACCCTGGGACATGTGCTGTGGTTACGTACGTTTCAAAACGTTAATGCGCTCCAGATGGTAACATACACTTATAACTATGTCTTGGGAGGCGCGGATGCGTCCCAGGCCGGAACGCATGTTTGCGGTTGTGTGCCGCGGGCTGGATGGATATTGCAGCGCACACACCTCAACGTCATAAGGTGCGTCCGTCTCTGGAACGCATATGACAAACGGCGCACCGGAAGTCGGTCGTTCAATATGGCGCCGGCACTTCCGGTTATCGGGCGCGCTAAGTGTAAGCGGTGGCCGGATACAGGTCATCCATGTGAGCGGGCGTGCGTTCCAGAGACATGGAACGCAGTGTGGCACAGCGATCTATTGGGGTATGTGACATAGGGGGTGTTCATCCTGGTTTTCACTTCCGGGGGGATATTGCCCATTATCTTCATAAATAGGCAGCAGGTGCTATATCTGGTTGACTCACCGGTTGTGGCACACGGCCACACAGAAATTTGTCTGATACCAGAGGACATACGGCCACTGCTGATATCCTCAAATTTTGGGTACCTGAGCTAAATTGTGCTCACGGACTTTATGGAACTCCCCTGATGAATCTCTGCAACTAGAGAAGAAACGCGTTGGGAGGCGCTTTTCACTAATACATCTGGCGGGGGGTGTCCAGTGTAGGGCTCATCTGGGCCTGTCCTTGTAAGGACAGGAGTTAATGCTGGGGCACGACAGGGGAATAGGTAACAAATCCCCATCCCCTTTCACATTGCTCCATCTTGTTACTGGACCCTCCCGGGCACCCTGATCCATCTATATGGGTACCTGAGTCTATAATTGGTGAGACACAACCAGTTTTTTTACCTGCACGGTTTTCGGCGTGAGCACTTTGTTTATTATTTGTTTGTTCAATTTTCAATGATGAGAGTATAAGTTATGTTTTATATATAGGGGTTATACTCTTCTAGCTGAAATTTACAGATTCCCCAAGAGTTGTGCAATAGCCTGGTCATTGATAACTATAGCTATAGCTGTATATATACTTCTCTAGTTTTGGTATGGCTGGTTTCCTGGCGGCTGGGCCAGACACTGATTTATGGCTAACAGAAGCCAAGGATATTTTCTCAGAAAAAACTTTTGCCCAGAAAAAGTACACACCTACCTATAGTACGGTCTTCAAAGACCTCACCAGAACATATAAAGAACAGATAGTTTCATGGTGGGAGTTGCAAAGCCTTGAGAACTATATAGCTAATAATATTGTACCCAGGGGGCTTCGAATCTCACTGTTACCGGCTGTGCGTTGTAGAACACCACAACTTATGAGTCTATGGGAAAAAGAAGCTACTTCTAGCTCCCTTAGACTCATGCAGATATTAGTGAGAGAGGAGAAGGCCAACCTGGAGAGACTTAACCTTAAACTTCAGGAACAAATTGAGATCACTAAGAAATTCAGCACAGAAAGTGATTTCACAACGAAGGAGAGTCAGTTACAAAATACGATTGAAAAATTTCAATATAATCTCAAGGAAAGGAAACACAAACAATATCTTAGAGACCTACAAGACTTTAAGGACAATAAAATATATCAGGTGGTCAGTGAACGACAAGAGAGGGCTGATAGGGAGACAGACCTTTCATCCACAGAGACCGACCTGTCTGATACGGAGGGTAGGGGTGGATCATCTAGAGGACGACAACGAGGGAGATATAGGGGCCATCAAAGAGGAGGGAGATATCATTCTGCCACACCCAGGTCTGGTTTTTTAGACCGTCCTTATCAGTTGAGGAGTCACAACGTGTACAACAGGGATTAGCCCCACAGGTCATAAATTTATCAAGTAGGAACTTTGACGACATAGAAATGTCAGTTTTATCTAAGGGACTCTCGTTTATACCGACTACTGACTTTGCTGTATTCGACATGGTCAAGGACCTGCATCTTTTTGTTAGGAGATTAAGGTGGCATAAACTCTTCAAACAGAAGGATAGAAGGACGGCAGCGGACCTTGGGATCCCTCTGGATATGATACAAGACGTTCAATTATTAGCGGGTCTTGATTCTATACCTCAAACATCTAGAGGACGAGGCCCCTTTACACAACTAAGGAATTCAAGTAAGAGGATGGCACCAGTGGGGGCAGACTTGTCAGCTATTGACGTTTTCCTCAATCTAGCCATGAGGGACATTAAACAGCTTGCGGGTGGTGGAGCAAGGCACAATCTGAGTTGAGCACAAATTACGGCACTCCATAATTTAGAAACAGATAACACTGTCATCTTCAAGCCCTCCGATAAAGGGGGCAATGTGGTGGCTATGGATGTCCAACAATACAAGGATATGTGTCTTGCTCTATTGAATGACCAGACCACATATGCTCGGGTAGTGCAGAATCCGACAGCACGGTGTATGAGAGATCTGGAAATTATCTTACAAAAAGCTAAAGCTGATGACCTCATAAGCCAGGAAGAATACAACTTCCTCCTCCCTCAGCACCCGATTACGGCTACCTTTTATGCTCTCCCTAAGGTCCACAAGGGCACAGTACCTTTAAAGGGAAGACCCATTGTTTCTGGGATTGGCAGTATCTGCCAGAATATAGGTACCTACATTGATCACATTCTAAGATCATTTGTGATATCCCTTCCATCGTATATCAGGGATACTATGGACTTGTTACGCAGATTAGAGGGGATCTCTATTGAATCTGGGTCATTTCTGGCAAGTATCGACGTGGAGTCACTGTACTCCTCCATCCCACATGATTGTGGGATGCGGGGGGTACGGTACTTCCTGAGTACGAGAGGACAACAATTTGTTCCTCATAATGAGTTTTTGCTTACCCTTCTTGAATATGTCCTCAATAACAACTACTTTCTTTTTGACGGGAAGGTCCTCCACCAGCTCAGGGGCACTGCTATGGGTAGCCCGTGTGCACCTAGCTACGCCAATCTGTTCCTGGGCTGGTGGGAGGACACTACCGTATTCACTGAGGCAAATGAACATTTTACCGTCTATATTGACCTTTGGGTCCGTTATATAGACGATGTATTTGTTTTGTGGAAGGGTGACCGAGATACCTTTCACGAATTCATGGTATCATTAAATCAGAACAACCTTGGTTTGAGGTTTACATCAGAATTGGAGGAAAAAAGTCTCCCGTTCCTTGATATCTTGATTTCTAAAAACAATCGTGACGGTCTGGATACTACAATCTTTAGAAAACCTACCTCCACAAATTCGGTATTAAGGTGGGATAGTAACCATCCATATTCCCTTAAAAAAGGTATACCAAAGGGTCAATACCTTCGTCTGAGTAGGAATTGCTCTGATGAGGCAGACTTTAGGATTAAAGCAAAAGACCTCAGACTCAGGTTTCTGGAGAGAGGGTACCCGGATCGGGTGCTGAGGGAGGCATATCAGCATGCAAGAACTCGGGTCAGGAATGATCTATTGACACCACGGAGGAGGGAAAATAATGAGGTTAATACCATCAGAATGGTCTGTGCGTTTGATAATGGGGCTGCACAGGTCAGAGCGGTCCTGAGTAAACATTGGGGCATCCTTGCAATGGATGAGGACCTGAAGGAGGCAGTGGGTACGGTACCCCAGGTGACCTACAGAAAGTGTCGAACATTAGGGGACCGACTGGTACACAGTCATCTCACCACACCGATTCAGTCCACTTGGCTGCCTAAGAGGCCCGTGGGCTGCTATAGGTGTAGTGGCTGTATTGCATGTGAATCAATACAGGTGGCCAAGGAGTTTTACAACATCCGTACACAGAAGACATATACCATCAAACAATTTATTAACTGTAAGTCCAAAGGGGTGGTGTATCGGGCTGTATGTATCTGTGGTATCTCCTATATAGGCAAAACCACCCGGGAACTGAGGAGACGGGTAGGGGAACACCTGGGGGATATCCGGAATCAGAGGGATACCCCCATTGCCAGACATGTGAACGTGGAGCATGGTGGAGACGTTAAAGCCATGGCCTTTATGGGAATTGACAAGGTGTCCCCACCACTTAGGGGAGGTGACTTTGATAAAATCTTGCTACAGAGAGAGGCAAGATGGATATTTGTGTTGGACACCTGCCACCCGCATGGACTCAATGAGCAGCTTAATTTTGGCTGCTTTTTGTAGGCCCTGGGGGTTTCTCATGGTCACCCCCGACGCACTGTCTCCCTGCTGATTATCATCCTTCTCTGTTTGTGATATTATTTATTCTTATGTGTATCCACATTATTGATAGGAGACACAATAGTGTCTGTACTGGTCCCTTGAAACAGTCATGATAAACAAAACATTTGCAAGCTTATGGTGCAGTATCACTATACTGCCCCTTGGTCTCCCTCTTCAGAATAAATCTGGGACCGATGGGCTATAACTTTTGTAATATATATCTGAATATTTCCAGTAATGAGGGATACATATATCCATTTTGGACAAACTTGATTAATCACTAATTTTCCTGCTGCCACTTTCAGCTATTAGCTGGTTCTTTTATGGGTATGTATATACCATACATTTGTTATCCCCTTTCCCTTCTCTACCCCTTCTACCCTCTTCCATCTATTGGATATGGGGTACGTGCGGACTGCATGCATATAATACTTGGTCTGGACATTTCCAGCCATGGAGGGTCCATGCAAAACATGAACTGGGTTTTGAATAAGGGTATGTAGTGACCCTGGGACATGTGCTGTGGTTACGTACGTTTCAAAACGTTAATGCGCTCCAGATGGTAACATACACTTATAACTATGTCTTGGGAGGCGCGGATGCGTCCCAGGCTGGAACGCATGTTTGCGGTTGTGTGCCGCGGGCTGGATGGATATTGCAGCGCACACACCTCAACGTCATAAGGTGCGTCCGTCTCTGGAACGCATATGACTAACGGCGCACCGGAAGTCGGTCGTCCAATATGGCGCCGGCACTTCCGGTTATCGGGCACGCTAAGTGTAAGCGGCGGCCGGATACAGGTCATCCATGTGAGCGGGCGTGTGTTCCAGAGACGTGGAACGCAGTGTGGCACAGCGATCTATTGGGGTATGTGACATAGGGGGTGTTCATCCTGGTTTTCACTTCCGGGGGGATATTGCCCATTATCTTCATAAATAGGCAGCGGGTGCTATATCTGGTTGACTCACCGGTTGTGGCACACGGCCACACAGAAATTTGTCTGATACCAGAGGACATACGGCCACTGCTGATATCCTCAAATTTTGGGTACCTGAGCTAAATTGTGCTCACGGACTTTATGGAACTCCCCTGATGAATCTCTGCAACTAGAGAAGAAACGCGTTGGGAGGCGCTTTTCACTAATATATCTGGCGGGGGGTGTCCAGTGTAGGGCTCATCTGGGCCTGTCCTTGTAAGGACAGGAGTTAATGCTGGGGCACGACAGGGGAATAGGTAACAAATCCCCATCCCCTTTCACATTGCTCCATCTTGTTACTGGACCCTCCCGGGCACCCTGAACCATCTATATGGGTACCTGAGTCTACAATTGGTGAGACACAACCAGTTTTTTTACCTGCACGGTTTTCGGCATGAGCACTTTGTTTATTATTTGTTTGTTCAATTTTTAATGATGACAGTAAAAGTTATGTTTTATATATAGGGGTTATACTCTTCTAGCTGAAATTTACAGATTCCCCAAGAGTTGTGCAATAGCCTGGTCATTGATAACTATAGCTATAGCTGTATATATTATTATTTTCAAGGTTAAAAACGATGCACTTCACAACACCGGGAAAGTGAATGCGATTTCTGAACTCTCATGCACATGCGGCTTATTTTTTCCATGCCTATTTGAACCAACAAGCCTTTTTTTTTAAAATCAGAAAGCGTGTAATTTTGTTCAGAGTTTAGGCAGCATTTTTCACGCATTCAAATGAATGAGACAAAAATGCAAATAAAAACACATCAAATGCACACGTACAAACATGCATGTTTTATGCAGCGTTTTCCTTACAACATTATGGTATTTGGAGCAGAAAAATCTGCTGTAAATACTCAACATGTGCACACAGCATGAGATAAATAGCTTTTTTCCTTGACTAGTGTATACTATATACATTTAGAGCCACTTTTTAGTTACATAAGTTGTAAAAGGGATTGTCATGGGCTAATGATGACCTATCCCTAGAGTATAGGACATCAATATCAAATCTGTGGGGATTTGACACCTGGCATCCCCAGGATAAGCTGATACCTGGGGCGGCAGACACAGTTTTTATATCAAGAACACCCTAGCTTCATACACTGTGTAGTGGCTGTTTTCAGGTACTGCAACTCAGATCATATTCATTTCAATAGCAGATGAGTACCTAAGAATGGACACTACACAGTTAGTGTTGAGCATTCCGATACCGCAAGTATCGGGTATCGGCCGATACTTGCGGTATCGGAATTCCGATACCGAGATCCGATACTTTTGTGGTATCGGGAATCGGTATCGGAACCATATTAATGTGTAAAATAAAGAATTAAAATAAAAAATATTGATATACTCACCTCTCCGACGCAGCCTGGACCTTACCGCTGTGAACCGGCAGCCTTCTTTGCTTAAAATGAGCGCGTTTCGGGCCTTCCATGACGTCACGGCTTCTGATTGGTCGCGTGCCGCTCATGTGACCGCCAAGCGACCAATCACAAGCCGCGACGTCATCCCTCAGGTCCTAAATTCCCTTCTAGGAATTTAGGACCTGAGGGATGACGTCACGGCTTCTGATTGGTCGCGTGGCGGTCACATGAGCGGCACGCGACCAATCAGAAGCAGTGACGTCATGGAAGGTACTGAACGCGCTCATTTTAAGCAAAGAAGGCTGCCGGTTCACAGCGGTAAGGTCCAGGCTGCGTCGGAGAGGTGAGTATATCAATATTTTTTATTTTAATTCTTTATTTAACACATTCATATGGATCCCAGGGCCTGAAGGAGAGTTTCCTCTCCTTCAGACCCTGGGAACCATCAGGGATACCTTCCAATACTTGAGTCCCATTGACTTGTATTGGTATCGGGTATCGGTATCGGCGGGATCCGATACTTTGCCGGTATCGGCCGATACTTTCCGATACCGATACTTTCAAGTATCGGACGGTATCGCTCAACACTATACACAGTGTTAGGTGTCGAGTTCCCACCGCTGCACAGGGGGAATCTCAAGTCATGTCCTCTGAGGTATCCCATTCTTCTTCCGCCGCAGAGGATCATGCTCAACAGAGACGTCAGTTCCAGTGTCTTGCTCAGGCTAATGCTGTACGTCTGGTTGATGCTGCTGTCCCAGGTCCAGCTATAGCAACCAGCATTAGTCAGCGGCGAGCAAACGCTCCAGGGACTAAGTACTGCTTTTCTCCATTTGAGCATGCCCGTGAGACGACCGCTCATTGGTGGTCAGAAGTCACATGCTTAGGTCCTCAAGCAGCTCGGATTGGGCCATCAGCAAGGTCCCGAAAGACTGCAGCTATAAAAGGATCGCACGGTCATGCACTAGTATATCCTATAATCGTGGTGTGTGTGCAAGCGTGTATGTCTCTGGTGAAAGCTCCTAATGATCCCCTACCCTTACCCACTGGTTGTGTATGTGAATAAGGTGATTGGAGTTGAGAGAGCGCCGAGTAGTGGCATTGCCTATGCGCCACCGTGCACACTTCACAATAGTTAGCGTCAGTTTATGGCGTACGCCAGTGCGACGCCGCGTGCACTCAGTGGGCTAAATCCTTCAGTTGGTGTTTGGTCGGTGGCGTTTGCCAGTGCGGTGCTGTGCACGATCTGTGCGCTAAATTTATCCAATTTCTTTAGGCATCGCAGATGCGACACTGAGCGCATAGTGGGTCTAGATAGACTACTACCAAGCGTGCTAGGGGCTGAGTCTTGTGACCTCATTTGCGCTAATCCTGCTGTGCCCTGTGACTGCCAACAAGGTGCAATATCTGTATACTGTGGCACAGAGGTTCTGTGGAGTAACAGAGCCCGTCGCAGTACACACCGAGTGACGGTTAACCCGCGTGTGTTTGGCGTTCACCCGCCATCTTGTTCCGTCATTACTGAGCAGCAGTGGACCCCGGGCTGTGAACGTACCTTATTACTATCCTTATATTTATTTGGTGCTTTCAGCCAGCCCTAACAAACAGTCCCTTTTATTTTCATGAGGTATTTGTTGCCATTTTTGTGCCAAACTTTTCAAAATGGTGCACGCATTTTGTGAATTTCGCACCAAGTTGAATATGGCCTACATTATTGCCTTCAACCCTTTCAGCGACTTTTTAAACCAAAAAATGTGTGAAAAACTGATGCATATTAAATCACTTCAGAGGGGACTGGAGTACATTTGTAAAAAATTTGTAACATTTCAAAAAGCTGCAAATGACATGAGGCAAAAACATCTATAAATCCTAAATTCTGGCCAAAGAATAGCAAAATAAAAAAAGGAGAAAAAATTAAAGCCAACCTAAAAAAAAAGCGCAAATGCAAAGATGAATAATGAACAACCAAAAAATGCACAAAACACTACAAACATGACAAAATAATTTTTGTATCTGCAATAATGAATCGAGCCCCATGTGCTGCTGCAGCAGCAGTATTAGCCATCAGATGATTGGTGAGAGTGCTCGGAGTCGGACCCACCGGTTTGATATTGATGACATATCTGTTGTGGATTCTGTTTGTGGGCTCCCTCTGGTGGTTACTGCTGGTACTGGGTGACTTTGGTGGGTTGCGGCCTTTGGTTTCCATCTGTCCATCAGAGGCTGGGTGTTTCCTATTTTACCTGGCCTTTCTGTCATTTCCCTTGCCGGCTATCAATGTGTTCAGATGTGCTCTGTTTGGTTCCTGCCTACCTGCTCCCAGATCTTTCAGGATAAGCTAAGTGCTGATTTTCAGTTGTTTGGTTTTTTGTCCAGCTTGCTTAGAATGTCTCTTTGTTAGCTGGTTGCTCTAGTGGACTGAGGTTCTCCCCATGTGCCATGAGTTGGCACATGGGTTCTTGTAATCTCAGGATGGTTTTTTTGATTAGGGTTTTTTGCTGACCGCTCAGTCCCCTTTTGTGTCATTCTGCTTTCTAGTTTTCAGCGGGCCTCTATTTGCTAAAACTATATACATCATCTCTACGTGTGTGCCTTCCTCTCATTTCACCGTCAATACATGTGGGGGGCAACTATACCTTTGGGGTTAATTCCTCTGGAGGCAAGTGAGGTCTTTGTTTTCTCTGCAGTACTAGTTAGCTCTTAGGCTGGTGCGTGGCGTCTAGAACCAACGTAGGTACGCTCCCTGGCTATCTCTAGTTGCGTTTGTCAAGCGTAGGGCAGCGGTCAGCCCAGGTTCCATCACCCTAGAGCTCGTCCGATATTTATTATTACTTTGCTTGTCCTGTGCTATCCCTAGCCATTGGGGATTCATGACACATATCCTACGGGGAAATTTTTAAAGGGAATCTGTCACCACATTTGACCTATCTGAACGATTAACATGGCATATAGGTTATAGAATGCTGAAAACAGTCCTCCCTTTGTGTCTCATATCAGCTGTGTTGTTGCTGAGAAATCATCTTTTATCACTTTATATAAGTGACCTCTTCCAGGCTCCAGGGTGGATGGTGCCTGGAAATAACTCTGCCTCCAGAGCTTATATTACATGTAGGGGAGTTACCAGTGTGAGACAAGTAACTAACACAGAACTGGAGAAATGAAATTGGTCTTCTACTCTTCTTGCAAACACATTTTTGCTTCTCTATCAGCTCTGCTGTATTGTAACAATATTGCAGCCCTGACTGCCTCTGAGCTGGAAACTGAAGCTGAGAGGAACCTGCAGATGTGTCAGGTAATCACACACTGTTAGGGCTAGCAGAATGCAGCGAGTAAATATAGATGTTTATTATTGGTGCGTTCGCAGCTTGGGGTCCACCGTGCAGGAGGAACTTGCTGCTAGTGAAAAGTGGCACTATTTGGCGGTATAAGCTAGCTCTGTTACTTCACAGAGTCACCGTGAAAGGAAAGCACTGTGCCCTGTTAGACTCACAGGAGCACAAGCTAACTGCCGAACTGATAGCAGTCAGTGGTCATGCAAACACACAATCTCCTCATCAGAGGAGCCGGTATTCTAGGGGCTTATTTCAGCCAGGTCCCTGAATACATACACAACACACAATCTCCTCACCGGAGGTGCCGGTATTCTAGGGGTTTATTTCAGCCGGGTCCCTGAATACATACACAACACACAATCTCCTCACTGGAGGTGCCGGTATTCTAGGGGCTTATTTCAGCCGGGTCCCTGAATACAATCACACATAACCACACTGGCGCAAAGCACATAACTTAGATTGATACTATCACATGGCCGTGCGGTCATGCGAACCTTTTATAGCTGCAGCAAGTACAGGACCTTCCCAGAAGGACCAATGGGAGGCTGCCACAGAAGTTGAGCACCTTCAGGACCTTCCTGGAGGACCAATGGGATTTGCTGCAGTATCTAAGCATGTGACCCTTGATCTCCAATGAGAGATCTTACCCTGGGCATGCTCAGAAGGGGAAAAGCAGGACTTAGTCCCTAAAGCGTCTGCTCGCCGCTGCCCAGTACTGGCTACAATGACAGAAGCTGGAAAGGCAGCAGTAACCCTTTGCACAGAGTCAGACTGAGCGAGATGCTGGGACTGACGTCTCCGCTGAGCAGGCTCCACTGCGGCAGGAGATGGCCCGAGATTCCCCCTGTGCAGAGGAAGGAACTCGACCCCTAACACAGCTCTGCAGTGAGATCAGGAAAGCAGAGAGTGGCCATTACACATCACACTGGTAACCATTACACATCACACTGGTAACCATTACACATCACACTGGTAACTCCCCTTCATGTAAAATAAGCTCTGGAGGAAGAGTTACCTACAGGCACCATCTGCCCTGAAGCCTGTAAGAGGTCATTTACATAAAGTGATAAAAGATGATTTCTCAACGAGATATCTGATATGAGACACACAGTTAGGACTTTCAGCATTCTATAACCTGTATGCCCATATTAATAGTTTAGATAGGTCAAATGTGGTGACAGATTCCCTTTAATATTTAAGTCCCACAAAACTCCTTTAAAGATTTCTGCTCTGCCTAATAGAAGGGAGTACGAAGCAAAGGACACTAAATAATGTACATAACCCTAATATCACATTGATAAACGAGTTGTTATTGAGGGGACCCCCCAACTCAACAAGCTTTTACCTTTCATGATGCTAATAGGTTCTCGCGCTCTGAATGCAGACAAGAATGTTTCTATTCAATAACTGGAAGCAAAGATCTTAAAATGTAGAATTCAAATACGTTATAAAAATTGCATAATTTGTTGAATATATTAAGCATTACATTAATATAAAACTAGAAAACGTTTTAAATGAATGAATGTCTTACTATTATTATCTACATCCTTTGCATATATTCAGAAAACAAGTTTCTTGCCCTGCTAGCAATGGAAAAGCAAAATTTATGACTACCTCAACCTATAATTTAGAATTACACTAAATATATGTTTACAAAAAACAAAGAAAGGTATTCCCTACCTTTATCGCACTGGCTTATCCTATAATAAAGTCTATTATTCACTTTAATTGCTGGACTTTCGTTTTGTTTTTTTCTTTGTTTTTTTGTTGCTATGTTTACCGATCATGTCCAATGATTGTGTCCATGTAAGCACGTAGCATATTTATATGCCCATAGTGGTTTTAATTTATTTATGATCTACGGCTATGTACCACATGTGCTTTGTACCTTTTAGGTTTTCTTTAAATATATGTTTGTTGAGTTGTTCACCGCTGATTATAATAAATGGAGATGGTTCTTGTGCATGTGGTAGTGCTTACTACTGGGTGAGATAAATGTATAATCATGGCCCACAATTAATGTGCTTCCTATTATTGGGTGCCTTATATCTTCTTTTTGCTTTTTTACTTTACCTTCAGAGAATGTATTTTTAAGAGTTTGGTTCCGTTCAAGGAAATTCACTTAAACTGAAAACTTATTCTAATACCATAATGATTACAGAGTTTCTCAGCGAGCGCTCACCGCTCTCACATATAATGGAAAACTCGGATACTGGAGGGCAAATCTGAACAGTTGTTAAATTCATAGATGATAAGACATGAGAAATGATCCTATCTAAAGGATCAAATCTATGTGACGTGTTATCACATAACTTGGCTGAATACAGGAAGAATCTGAGAATGATGTGCAGACAATCTTCCAAGATTTCAGATATTGAAAGTGCTTCCCTGCCCTGAAGTGTTATGGAGCTAACTGTTTTATGTAGACAATTGAATTAGGAAAAGGATCTGCTATTTTTTCCAGAAACAGACCCTCTGGCATTAAGCTGCACACAAATTCACATAAATGGTGCAAAGCTGCAATTACAGTCACTGTCAATGGATAAAAGTGGTGCAGGTTTTGGAAATAAAAGTAAACCACTTAATTTCTCTTCCCAAACATCCCTTTAAGGAAAAAAAGTAAACCACTTAATTTCTCTTCCCAAACATCCCTTTAAGGAAAAAAAAGATAATTGTTTAAAACGGTTTTCTCATCTTTTTAAAAGCGTAAAATTGCACAATGCCTGTAAAAACAAGAAACTGTGCAATTTTTTGTTAAAAATCCTCTGCGTTCTCAGGAATTAATTCTGTGTACAAATCATTGCCAAGGTGACCGACCACCTCAGAAAAGGATGGTCTCCTAGTCAAAGAGCACTCACTTACAAATTGTTTGCGCTGATTGCCAGATCTGGCAGATTCAGTGCCCCTGCTCTTCTTCCTTGCTGACAGAGGCAATGTTGCCTCTGTCAGCAGCATGGGAGAACGCACAGTTCGGGACAGTGGTTCAGCCATGAACAATCTGCCAATCTTCAGGAGCAAACAACTATCTGCCAAGCAGGAAGGCAGGAGATAGGGGAGCACAGTGCTTCTGAAGATAGAAACATGAGACAACCCCTTCATACCATCATGGAAGCAATGGTATGCCAAAAAGAAATAATAATAGTAAGTATCTAATGTTTTGTTATGTGAAGTGGATGAAGGACAATGATTTTTAAATGGGAAGCAGATTACGGTCTACACCCAACACACAAGGAAGCAGGGGGCTATGGTAAGCCACCAAATAGTCCTGCTGTAATTTCTGATCTCTCCCAACAGGAACAAATCTGCTAATTCAGTCACAGTTGTGTTCTGTGTGTCTGCATGTACTGTGTAGGGAATCGTCGTATATGCAGTTTCTTTATAAGTCATGTAGAAGTAATAGAATTAATTTATTTAAGCCTGCACATAAATGTGCTCTCTCCCACTTCATAATGTAAGTATGTCCCCCAGGAATCACTGCATGTTGCTCAGTAAAATGTGTTGAGTGTTACAAGATGTTTTGCCTGAATGATTAAAAGTACAAAAAGACCAGCAGAAAATGTATGGCATATTGATTGGCTATGCAATGACTTCATTATTGAGATCTTCATCAATCCTGAGGAAGAAAACACTTCATGAACTGGGCGGATGGAATACTCCTTTATAGAAGTTACCGCAAAAATATTAATCTGCACATGTTGCACCAATGATACGTCCGTCCCTGGTCCTAGGGGTACTGTATATATTAATTATTTGACCACTAATTTACATTAAGGATAACGGAAAAAAATTGGAGTCTGGCTCAACAGGACTGGATTTTCCTTTTCTTTTTATTTTTCAAAAGAAATTATAGTTCATACAAAAGAAAAATGTACATGGGCGTCATGAGTAAGACTGCTTAGTGCAGTCGAAACGCGTCGACTGGGTCATGTCGACCATGTACATTTTTCTTTTGTATGCACTATAATTTGTTTTGAAAAAGAAAAGGAAAATCCAGTCCTGTTGAGCCAGACTCCAATTTTTTCTATTTTCCTTGATGTGAGGCTAGGGCGAGGCCGATATCTGAGCCCCAGGTGGATGAGCATAGAGCAATTGGGTGAGCTGGAATAAAGTTTTTATAAATACTAATTTACATTGTCTGATCTCTTGGGTCAGCCATGTAAGCAGCACTGAATGTACAGAGCACAAAATCCCAACGCAGTATAGCAGCAGTTATATTTCGTGCAGCCAACTAATTGGATGCACAATCATGTCTCCCTATGTGCGTACAAGTGGTGAGACCTCCGTAAGGCCCCTATTACCATCTACACACTAAAAAAGTCAACAAGAGATATTACTTCCATGCTCAGATACGTCACTGTTTTGTGACTGATAAAAAGTAAGTTTCACATTTTCAATAAAAACATCTTACAGGATGAATGTTTCACGTTGCCGGCCTGTATTCTGCCATACCATTTTACTACATTACTACTTACAACCTCTGAGTCATTTCTACAGAATGAAATATTCATTTAATGGCCCAGATGATGTTACAGATCGAGCAGGCCCTTCTCCTTTAGCATGCCAAGATATAATGTGTATTCTTGCCATCTGTGCATTCCACACATCTATAGCTAATATGATGAAAACACTTTGTGAGAAAGAAAAAATAAAGACAAAACAAACAGCAATCGAAACATTACACCACAATAGATAACAGTTGTTGTGAAATTCAAGAGGGAATGATTTGTGCTTGAAAGCAGAAAAAAAAAAAGAAACCACATGAAGAAGTTCAGGAAACTCAGCTAGGGTCAATTCCAGAAAACTCTGCCTTCCATATGTGATGTGAAATACTAGCGTTAATGAGAAGCAGAGGCTTCACAAAAAGCGCACTTTACTGGTCCTGCCAAAACCACATATAAGGGATTACTAGCCATGGTCAGCCTTACATATCGCGCAGCACAAAGGCTAAATGCTTCACATAGCAGGGATGACTTCATCCACAGCTGACTGCTGTCTCCAGTCGAGGAGAGTAAAATTCCAGCATTTGCCTGTACCACTGACAAGGGCTGCGCTTCTGCCAAGTTGTAGGAAATTCGAGTAAACTTTTGGCTTTGCAGTGAAATACCGTAGTAGAAATCGTTGTCACACCCAGGATTAGAGCACATGTCCCAGAGTGACTTACTGGTAGAGAACACTTTTCTAGGAACACTTTTACCCCGCAGGTCTCGTTTGCGTACATCAATAAGCAACAATATATTTACATCCACATTAATAACGGCAATCAATCAATTGAAAGGGTATATTTTTATTCACATTCTTCTACAGAAAACTCTGTGCAACTGGGACCTCCGATAACTGTCAGAATTAAAGGTCTCTTCCATGTGCCATGCTCCTTCTGCACATAGCTTGGAAAGTTCTGTATCACACAGCTAGCTTGGACTCTATGAAGTTTAAAGGGCATCTGTCAGTAGGATCAACCCTCCTAAGCCGTCCGCATAGGCATGTAGGTCATAAGAAGCTGAATCAAGTGATGTCTTGAAATCTGTAATCTAACGTCTCATTCCAGAGATATTCAGATTTTTCTTAATATGTAAATGAGCTGTTAAGATCTTGCATGAAAATCTGCCTCCAGAGCTTATTTTACATATAAGGGGGCGTTGCGAGTGTGAGACATGCAATGAGTGACACTCTGCTCTCCTGATCTACATGTCTCACACTGGTAACACCCCCTTCAGCTAAAATAAGCTCTCATTCTCATGCTGATAAATGTCTGGCCCATAGATCTTAACAGCTCATTGACATATAAGAAAAAGTAGGATTTTCTGGAATGAGACATCAGATTGCAGATATTAAAGTATTGTTTTATTCAGCTTCCTATGACCTGCGTGCCCATATAGACGGCTTCATAGTTGATTCTACTGACAGATTCCCTTTTTTGCTAAGTTCCCACAATGAGTGTTTGGTGAGTTTTTGATGTTGCAGATTTTCTGTAGCATTTCTTCACGTAGCAGGTAAATTAGGTTACTTTTGTTTTTTTCAATGCATTTTTCAGTGGTTTATTTTTTTACCCGCATTTTTATTGTGAATTTGATGCTGCGTTTTTTTACTCATTTTGGAATATTTTAAACATAGATGATTCTTTATACTTCCTGGTATTTAGATTTACTATCACTTCATTGATAAAGTCATGTGTGGGTTACATGCGTTTTTAGAGTGTTTTGGTTAGAAATGTACTAAAAACGCATACCAAATTTTTCAGACTATAAAATGTACTTTATTCCTCCAAAAATGTGAAGGAAAATGGGGGAGCGCGTGTCAAAGTTTGGATGTACAGGCTCTGGCTGTGGTGGGGAGGTGGGGGAGTGGCAGCAGCGGAGCAGCGGATCACAGGAGGCAGGAGCCGGCTGCTGACTCCTGTGACTGCTTCTAAAGAGAAATGAATAGTCACTGCATTCCATGCCCGTGGGAGTGGACTGTGGTGACTATTCATTTCTCTTAAGTAGCAGCACCCGAGACCACCGGCAGCAGCAGGAAGGCTCCGGCTGACACTGCTGCTCGCTATTAAAGAGCAATTAATACTCACTGTTCTCCACGCACACAGTCAGGGCCTACAGAGAAGTGAGCATTCTGACAGCTGTCCTTTGGCTTGCAAGCAGCGCATGACATCCCTGCTATGCGCTGCTTACAAGCATAAAGCAGCTGCTGGCATCAGAACAAAACGCTGTGAGGGAGAGCCGGGAAGGTAAGTGTAATGGTTTGGTTTTTTGATATTTTTCTGATGGGCTAAGCATACCAGTATGAGTTGTGAATGTCAATCATACCAGGATAAGGATGGGGCCATGCATACGAGGACGGGGATGGGGGACAATCATACCAGGATAGAGATGGGGCCATGCATACAAGATGAAATGGAGGCGCTGCATACCAGGATAGGGATGAGGGTGGCCATTCCTGCCAGGGTAGGGTTGAGGGGGACCATTCCTACTAGGATAGGGATGAGGGTGCCATGCCTACCAGGTTAGAGATAAGGGGGGCATGCAGACCAGGATAGGAATGAGGGAGACATGCATACCAGGGTAGGTATGAGGAGGCCATGCATATCAGGAAAGGGATGAGGGGGCCATGTGTATCAGGATGGGGATGAGATGACCAGATAAACCAGGATATTAAGTAAAGAATTGACCATATTTTTTGCTTCAACTTTTTCCCTAATTTCCTCCTCTAAAACCTAGGTGCATTTTATGGTCCAGTATGTCTTAGGGCTGTCCCACACGTCCAGATAATTCCGGTACCGGAAAAAATCGGTACCGGAGTTATCCGTGTCCGTGTGTCCGTGAACACACGTAGGCAATCCGTGTGGCACACGTGCGGCAGCCGTGTGCCGCCTGGGTACCACACGGACCGTGCAGGAGAGACAGCGCTACAGTAAGCGCTGTCCCCCCAGCATGGTGCTGAAGCCGCCATTCATCCGTTCTCTCCAGCGCTCGCTGGGGAGAAAGGATGAAAAGT
Organism: Ranitomeya variabilis; assembly: GCF_051348905.1. NCBI lineage: Eukaryota > Metazoa > Chordata > Amphibia > Anura > Dendrobatidae > Ranitomeya > Ranitomeya variabilis. Next base: position 377,538,295 of record NC_135232.1, read on the forward strand.
CTTTTTTTTTTTTTTTGTTTTTATGTGTTTAAAATAAACTTTAGGGCATCCTCCCCCCTCCCACCCCCTGTGCGCCCGGCCGCCGGCATTAAAATACTCACCCGCCTCCCTCGACGCTTGCTCTCCGCCCCGCAGCTTCTCCTGCACTGAGCGGTCATGTGGTGCCGCCCATTACAGTTGATGAATATGCGGCTCCACCTCCCATAGGGGTGGAGCCGCATATTCATCACTGTAATGGGCGGCACCACGTGACCGCTCATACAGGAGAAGCTGCGGGGCGGAGAGCAAGCGTAGAGGGAGGCGGGTGAGTATTTTAATGCCGGCGGCCGGGCGCACAGGGGGTGGGAGGGGGGAGGATGCCCTAAAGTTTATTTTAAACACATAAAAACAAACAAAAAAAAGATTTTTCATCCCTTCTCCCTAGCGAGCGCTGGAGAGAACGGATGAATGGCGGCTTCAGCACCATGCTGGGGGGACAGCGCTTACTGTAAGCGCTGTCTCCAGCACGGCACACGGACTGCACACGGAAAACATCCGTGTGCGTTACGTGTTTTACACGGACCCATTGACTTTAATGGGTCCGTGTAATACGTGCGCTCCCACGAACACTGACATGTCTCCGTGTTTGGCACACGGAGACACGGTCCGCAAAAAATTAATGACATCTGCACAGATGCATTGATTTCAATGTGTCTACGTGTGTCAGTGGCTCCGGTACGTGAGGAAACTGTCACCTCACGTAACGGAGCCACTGACGTGTGAAACCGGCCTTATAGTCTGAAAAATACGGTACATGTTTATTTTTCTTTAGGGAAAATTCACAGATAAAATTCAGCATAATCACAAGAGATATTGATATATTGCCGAGTTCCAACATACACCGCAGATCCGTTTACAGTGAGTAAAAAAAAAAGCACAGTGGGCATGAGATTTCTATAAATCCCATCCACTTTGTTGGAACTGTAAGGCACAGCAAGAATTTTCAGCATCAAAAACTTACCAAAAGTTAATCACTGAATCTTAACCTTGTGGATAAATTTTGCACACATGGACAAAAATCTAACTTCTGCTATTCTTTATAAAGTGAAGTTAAATATTAGGCAGATCAGTCTTCCATGCAGGCCACTAAGGCCGGGTTCTCATATATCCAGGCCATCCGTATCAATTTGTCTCTCAACTGACGATAACTGATGTCAAAATGCTTTTGCACAAGTTTTTACTGTACACGGATGAGTTAGATGAAATAGATGCAACAACATATAGCGCTATCTGATACGGATCTTTGAAGGGGCCAGCACATCAACTGATGCTTCAGCCATATGTGATGTGTTCTTGTATCAGTTTGATTGTCACACCAGATAGAAAAAGACAGCATGGCCAGACATGTGGAAACCAGCCTAAGAAGCCACGGACAAGCTGTAGTTTACAGCAGAGGTGCACTTTATGATTCAACGGGACTTCTCTCATGTGCCAAGGACCAGTAAATATCGCTATGGTTATCTTTGTGAAAATAGTGTCGTAAAGCCATACGTTGTAGCCTTGCAATGCAAATGGTGAACTCCGTAGATCATCAGCAGATAAATTTGACATGTTGCATGTTTTCCATCTGCAAAACCGCTCAATATTCTCTGCAGCATGTGCATGAGATCTTTTAAAACACGTAGACATGTTTTTGATCTGAGCCATGTAACAAACTCGCCAATGAACTCTGATGCCATCTGCGTGTTGTCCATTTTTCACGGACTGTTTGATAGGAGAAGCCTGAGAAACCACAATAAGTTTTTTTCTTTCACAAGAAAAATTGGTGAAACTGATGGTAAAAACTGACCATATGCTGATAAAATTCTGACTCAAAACACTGATGAAAATCAATTAGAATGTTTGCGTACAAGAAAAAATACTGAAAGCACACTCCAGCTTTTTTTTTTTCTTTTTACTGCTGGAGTGGGCCTACTAATGTAAGCTCCATGCCCCTAGTCTTATGCTTACCATCCCTTCTCTTCTGCTGTTATCCGCACTGCTCCAGTCGGTCTTCAGCACTTTGTGACCTGCCAGATTGCTCCAGTGTTTGCTGGAGCAAGCCGGAGGTCATTTTTCAGTACATGTCTATAGACTTACACTGTGAGCTTGTGACCATTACTAATGACCATATCAAAAATAGAAAAAAAGACAGCGCCACAACGGACAGTGATAATAGTCTTACGTTTTTAATCTGCCTCCTGCAGATTAGGTAATTGGACCGAAACGTCGCCGCAGGAGGCAGATTAAAAACGTAAGACTATTATCACTGTCCGTTGTGGCGCTGTCTTTTTTTCTATTTTTGATATGGACTTGTAACCGGGTTGGACCCCCTGGTATATGACGCGCGCCATTATGCACATGGAGGCTATTTGAACATTGGGTGCGGTTTAACTTCTTTTTGGACTTGTTGCATTACTAATGACCAATCTGTCATGAGCTGTGGTCACAAGATAGTGGCGCGGGGCCGCTACAACCTGGGAAGAGCTGAAGACGGTGGATGGTGAGTAAAGCATTAGGTACATGGATCTCATGTTAGTGGCACCACTCCAGCGCTACAATAAAAAAAAAAATGCGGGAGTGGTCTGACTGAGCCCTAAGGCCAAGCAAAGGCATGTTGTAGCTAGCTTCTTTTAGCCAGAGCACATGTTCAGTGTGCTGCCCCTAGATCTGTATGTCAATACCATAACAAAATCCAAGTGGTTTATTGGAGCCTACCCAGTACAAAGTATTTGGGCCATATGCCTCAGGAGCCCCCTATTCTCCCCAGCTACACCCTTGGATTCACTTGACTAGATTTGTAACTACATTTTGGAATGGAGACAAGTGACATATTGGTTGTGCAGCTAATTTTGACCAGGTTTATTGCCCAGATGTTCTGGAAACACATCACTAATGTCCCACATCATTAGGCAAGCACGACATTCAATATATAAGCTAACTTTACATTAGCAGGTGGCCAGTTCCTAAATAATAAGGACGACAGCGATGCATAATTAAGCGTTTACAGGTCACATGAGGCTGAGGACATTTATATGTGGATTAATGGTATAGAGCAAGGGACGTGCCATAACTGACGCAGCCTCTTACAAAATTCACAAATATGTTTACAATAAATGGATGGATATAAAGAAAGAAAAAATACACAATAGTTTTTTTAACATATATAACGAAGTATAAATTCCTTATGCAATGCAATATTTTAATATATGTCTGCCCTCACACTACCTTGATCACAATTAGAGAAAAATACCGCATACATCACAATAAATTAGATTGAAAGCTGTGGCTCCTTACTTATACGTCCGAAGACAGTGACCGTGACACCAGCGCTGATTGGGTGAGGGGCTCACGCATCATAACAAACATACTTGAGCCCCGGGAACTCAAGTGCCGACATCGTTGGAACGGCGCTGGCACTGGAGTTGAGTATAAGTGTTTTTATTTTAACAGGGTAAACCATTCAAATTGACAATTGGTTGTCCTAGTAGTGGATTTTTAATTTCCAAAAATGTGTATAACACAGAAACAAAATATCAAAAAGCAAATATTTGACAGGTGGTTTATGCTGTGGTTATAGACAGTCATGCAATTTTTTATATATAATACTAACATTATAGAAAGAATTGACAAATGTGAACATGACCTAATGGTGCTGGGGACGTCCTCGCACAATACATAGCAGACCATTAACTAAATTCTAAAATATTGCCTCTCCACTTAGGAGGAGGAACTGACCTGTGCAAGGGAATGGATCAATTCTCTGTAACCTAAATTACTAGTCTTATTTCTAAAGCCTAAAACCTTTGAGGATTTATCAAGAACACATTTCCAGCACTGTATTGACTTTACTGGTTAAAAACATATTTCAAATACATTTTTCAGGGTGTTCATCACGTAGAGGCATTAGAGACTGGTGATCAAACCCAGACAGATTGTTTTGATTTTGCTGATAATAACATAGGAAGGCAACATGAATCATTATGAGAAAGACCACGTTTGACACTTCAAAGCTCCTGGAAATTAACATTGTCTCACAGGCACACAGCCATAAGTACAATTAAAGACTCACGCTGTCTGATGTTCAAATAAAAAATAAACTTGATGCGATTGATGAATACGTTTAATGTCTGCACAACAGAATTAAAACCCAATTCTAAACATTAACACTTGGCTCACAATTACTTGCCAAAAGGGGGAATTTACTATTGACGAGCATTTATTACCACTTACATAAGTAACCTGTAAAATTACAGTCCCTTCCGCTGTCCTCTTATAAAAGTAGTTCACTGCTGCGTTCTTGACACGTGCCATTTTTTAGTGTGTTTTTAAGCTGTGAATTGATGACGACCCAGTAACAGTCATTTCATCCACATATCTGTTTGTGACAAGCACCAAAGCCATCATTAGAGCTTCTATTAGGGATGTCACACAGTAGTTTTACTCCTCAATAAAAAAATATCTGTTAAGTTCTGCAGTAATGAAGAACCTGCAAATAGCTTCTTCATAGAGAAATAGTGCCACCTTTTTATTTAGTTTCTCAAGATGGCCTCTAAAGGGACATGCACACGAATACTTGGAGCTTCAACAATCGCCTGAAAATAATGACTGAAAGACTTTTACAATAATTTTGAGTGTAAAACCACTTTGCTATTCTTGTCTTCAGTGTTTTGAGCATTTTGTCCAATTCAGGTTTTAAAAAAACCACTTGGTTGGAAAAATGGGGCAGCACGGTGACTCAGTGGTTAGCACCGTATATGGTGGCTCAGTGGTTAGCACTGTAGCTTTGCAGCTCTGAGGTGCCGGGATCAAATCCCACCAAGGACAACATCTGCAAGGAGTTTGTGTGTTCTGTGTTTGTGTGGGTTGTGAGTCAAACAACAGAAAATGCATGTTACTTCTTTGAAGCAGCTTCTGATGAAATTCACTCCAAATTAGGCCCCGTCCAATCAGTAGGATGCAAATACCTTTTAATAACATTAAAAACCCGCTTCAGGAAATAAAAACCTCTACCGAAAGTGGTTTCCAGTAGAAAACGCATTGTTTTTCAACGTCTCAAAAAAACTCGACCAATACACTATGTCATGGATACTCAATGTTTTTGAAGAGGATTTTAGAGTGTTTCCACTCAGCTTTCGTTCCACCATGAGGGTATTTTCACAATGTCATATTCTATCATTTTTTGAGCTGTTCTGCTCTAAAAAAAAAAAAAAAAACACACCGGAAAAAGTGCTCACAAAATGCTCAAAACAATTGTCCTAATCATTTCTATGAAAAAATGACTTGTGTTCATGCTTTTCAGTATCCTTTTTATTTCTAGGCTTTTCAGGCGACTTTCGAGGTGAGAGCCTTCTGAAAAAGATCTTGTGTCCACACAGCCATCAAAACCAAAACTGAAAGCCGATAAAAAAACATTCAAAAGAATAAACATATGCAACTCTATGTAAAATCAACTTCCTGTGTATATTTTAGGCTTTTGAACGTCTTCTAACCAGGTTTAAAGTGGTTAAAAGAAGTGACATGTCCTTTCTTCTGTTGTTTTCTGTTAGGCCGGAGTCACACTAGAGAGGAATACGGACGAGTGCTACACAAGAGAAAACATCTCATAGCACTCGGACCAATGTTAGTCTATGGGGCAGCTCCCATCACCGTTTTTTTCTCGGGCCGTATCATACGTGCGAGTGAAATCGTAGCATGCAGCAATTTGCACCGCATATCGGCCAAGACTCGCCAATGCAAGCTAATGCGACCGTCCCAGCTGTAAACTACTGGGGAATGAATGAGAAGCAACCAGCACCAGTGACGTCAGCGCAGCCTCCCAGCCTGACCCGAGGTGAACTCTTGAGCTGGCTTTCTCTCTCTGGCGCAGAAAATTGCGCGGGAGCCTACGCCAGTTTTTTAGTAAATACATACAGCTCTCAAATTTTACACACACATAGTACTAACATTATTAGTGAGGGGCATATAAAAATCTAACTGTTCTGCAATGGTTTACTGTCTGTAAACCATGTGTCATATCCTGTCAGGTTCTGCAATTATTTCACAGAAGCCGACAAATGAATTATCAGCTATTCTGCTATCTATTTCTCTATGAAGTATAAAGATATATACAGTATATATGTGTGTCAATGACATATATATATATATATATACACATATATACACCTATTCTACGTGTATATATCTATTCTATTTTAACCTATTCTATACTGTATGCGGCAGATCATTTGCAAGCTTTTAATCTATCTATATATATATATATATATATATATATATATATATATATATTTATATGTTTTGAAGATTATTTGGTATTAAAAAGATGTTTACAGTTGTGTTTTACAATGCGATTTTAATATGAGCTTTTACATCGAGGGAACTGCTGTATTTTACATGTTAAAATCGCATTGCATACGGACGTCGCACTGTTACTAGATGCGAGGATATTGCATCCTCACATTGCAAACGGATTACATACAGATCACTGTTCAGGGAACAGTTGTGCGATTCCTGGACCGATTTTTTTATCCGGTAAGTGTGACTCCAGCCTTAGGAAGATATTCTGTACTTTACAATATAAGTCAATGAGACAGCTCAAAAGATGCCTGGACGAAGACTAGACGCTTTTGGAGTGTTTTTCCACTGGCGGTTTCTTAATTATACAATTGAGTAGAAAAAAAAATTAGAGGAAAACAACAGCTAAAAAGACCTCCCCAAAAATTCAGGATGAAAATAAGGTCTGGAAAAATGCTATGGAAATGACTGAAAAAAAGACTCAGGAAAAAAAAGCTCCATCCAGAGTTTCCTTAAATCCACTTTGCTATTTACATGAAGAGATACATTGAGCTTTTTTTTTATTTCCTGAAAGGCTATGTTCCTTTGATCAAGAAGTAGCAGCACTTTGGACACAGTATCCATATCTCTGCATTCTAACAAGCAGGTAAATCCTCATATGTTCACTGAACAATGCAGATTTACTGCATTCAGTACCTTAAGGGTACGGTGCCCACGGGATCAGTAGCTTTCTGGACCCAGTGCACTTGGGCTGCTTTCAAAACGCTGCATTGTACAGCACAAGCATAGTGGATGGGATTTATAGAAATTTCAATATCTCTGCAGAAGTAAACTTCCACAATAGATATGTATTAGATGATGAAAATCTGCATTGTTCAGTGAACACATACCGGTTTACCTGCGTGATTAGAACACAGAAAAATATGATACGTCCAAAGAGATGCTACCTCCTGATCGTGGGAATGTAATGAAAAGGTTTTGAAAAACTCATTAGGGAGAAAATGTATGTTATGTTTTTGAAGCAGATCTTGAAGGAAACCTTTCCAAACTAGGCCCTTTCCAATCAACAGGCTGCAAAAACAAGAATTATCATACTCATTTATTTTTAAAAACGACTTGCTGTTCTTATGTTCAGTCTTTTGATCTTCTTTTAACAACTTCAGGTTTTCGACAGATGCAAAGTGGTTAAAAGAAGTGACCTGACCATTCTTTAGGTGGCTTCCCCTTGGAGACCACTCACTAACTAGATTGTAAAAGACGTCACAAAGTGGGCTTAGGAAACAATCGAAAAGATGCAAAAAAAAAGACGCTTCAGGAAAAAAAAAGTTGGTGTGTCCTTATCGTCTTCCTCCTGAAAATTCAACGGGTTCGCATACATAAAAGACATTGTGTACACTTGACCTAAGAAAAAAACCTCTTCCAAAACTGTTCAAAATAACTTCAGAAAAAGAAAAACAACTCCAAAATGTAAGGTATGTGCACATGACGACTTTTTAGATGCTGGTGTGTCCAGCTAATTCTTCATGCAGAAGATGTGTCAAGAAATTGCAAACTTTTTTCTTGAAGCATCTTTTTGGTGCCTCTACCAGTGTTCTTGTTTTTTTTAATTCTACACAGAAATAAGGGAGCGGCTTCAAAGCTGCCTGGAAGCTCCAAGGAAAATTTTCAGGTCACTTATTTCATCCACTTTGTGTCTTTACGAGAAAGAAACGCAAAAGCCTAAATATATGCACAGCCAGTTATTTTTACATAGCAATGCACATGATCATTCTTTTTCAGGCGAGGTACAGAGAATACGTGCCTGACATACATGGTGTGAGCACATACTCTCAAGGGTATGTCTTCACGTTCAGGATTGCATCAGGATTTGGTCAGGATTTTCCATCAGTATTTGTAAGCCAAAACCAGGAGTGGGTGATAAATGCAGAAGTGGTGCATATGCTTCTATTATACTTTTCCTCTGATTGTTCCACTCCTGGTTTTGGCTTACAAATACTGATGGAAAATCCTGACCAAATCCTGAACGTGGAGACATACCCTAAGGGTATGTTTCCACGGTACGTAAACGCTGCTTGTTTGACGCTGCAGCGTCAAACAAGCAGCGTCCAGATGTTCCAGCATAGTGGAGGGGATTTTATGAAATCCCGTCTCCACTATGCGTGGAAACCCGCACGCGGAGGCCCTGCGACTCCGGACATGCTGCGCGTCTTTTTCAGAATGCAGCATGTCCGTACACCTTGCGGGGACACAGCGTCCCCGCAAGGCATATCACAGGGCCCTATGGCGAGGGGTGCGATGATCCCGGATGTGTACTGTACACATCTGGCACCATCGCGTCCCATTAAGGGGGCGGGGCTTAGCGCCGAGCGGCTTCGCCGCTGCGGCGATCCCGCCGGCGAAACGGACCGTGGAGACGTACCCTAAGGGTATGGGTATGTTTCCACGTTCAGTTTTGCTTCAGGCTTTGGTCAGGATTTTATGCAGGTAAAATCCTGACCAAAACTGCACCTGAGGTCACTGGCAGGTCACCTGCGGTGTACCTGCGTGTTTTGCTCATAGTAGCAACATGCTGCGTTTCGAAAAAACGCACCACGCATGCGTTTTCGCAGCAAAAACGCATGCGTTTTTTAACGCATAGTGGAGTCTGGATTTCATGAAATCCCATCCACTATGCTGTAACATCTGGACGCTGCGTTTTTGACGCTGCGGAAAAACGCAGCGTAAAAAACGCAGCGTTTCCTGAACGTGGAAACATACCCTAAGTGTCCACGTTCAGGATTGCATCAGGATTTGGTCAGGATTTTTCATCAGTATTTGTAAGCCAAAACCAGGAGTGGAACAATTAGAGGAAAAGTATAATAGAAACATATGCTCCACTTTTGCATTTATCACCCACTCCTGGTTTTGGCTTACAAATCCTGATGCAATCCTGAACGTGGACACATACCCTAAGGCCGTGTGTCCACGGTCAGTAAACGCTGCGTGTTTGACGCTGCGCAGAGCTGCAGCGTCAAACACGCAGCGTCCAGATGTTCCAGCATAGTGGAGGGGATTTTTTGAAATCCCGTGTCCACTATGCGTGGAAACACGCACGCGGCGGCCCTGCGACTCCGGACATGCTGCGCGTCTTTTCAGATCGCAGCATGTCCGTGTTCACACTTTTTTGTTAACTATATAATTCCACATGTGTTAATTCATAGTTTTGATGCCTTCAGTGTGAATGTACAATTTTCATAGTCATGAAAATACAGAAAAATCTTTAAATGAGAAGGTGTGTCCAAACTTTTGGTCTGTACTGTATATCGGGGTTTCCCTTTAAATCTTCGAGTGACGTAATTCAGATCAAACCCCCGAGGGTGGCACTCACTATAATGAGGCAGTAGAGTTACTCTGGACTCCGTCTGGCCTCTGTTTATTGGTGTCCTTCTTTTCAGAGGTGCAGAAAACTGTGGAAAGGGTATTTTTCTGCACTCCTAATAAAAATACGGACAATGCCGGATCACAGACCAGACGACGTCCACAGTGCCTCCATCTGCCTCATTATAGGAAATCTTCCGCCGTGGGGTTCCATCTGAATCCCGTATTTCAGAGATTTTCACGGAAACCCCGGTGTAAGCGTTCAGCAAAGGATAAATGTGCGCTGAGCCTTACTGCGATCTTTGGGATCAACAGCAGGTGAAGAATTGATTTTATTTCTTTTTTACGCCATTCCTTGTGCGATATAAGTGATTAGGTGACTTTATTCTTCGGGTCGGTGCAATTACAGCAATACCAGATTTATAACAGATTTTTACCTCTGGCTGCTGTCACACTATAAAATACGCTTTTTTTTTGTTTTCAAAAACTAGTTTTTTGCATCACCATATTTTGAGAGGTATCATTTTTCCATATTTCAGCCGACAGAATCATGTGAGGGCTTGTTTTTTGTGGGACAAGTTGTTGTTTCTATTGGTACCATTTTCGGGCACATAACATTTTTTGATCGCATTCTATTCCTATTTTTTAGAAGCAAAATAAACAAAAACCAGCAATTCAGGAATTGTTTTTTGAGCTTTTTTTTAATGCTGTTCCGAATGTGGTAAACTTGATAAGAAAGCTTTATTCTTCGGGTCAGTGTGATTATAGTGATACCACATTTATATCTTTTTTTTATCTTTTGGCGTTTTACATAATAAAAACTATTTTATACAAAAAATAATTATTTTTGCATCGCATTATTCTGAGAGCTATAACTTTTTTATTTTTCCGCTGATTGAGCAGTATGGGAGCTTGATTTTTGCGGAACAAGACAGTTTCAGAGATACTATTGTTATTTAAATTTTTTTTAGATCGCGTTTTATTCCACTTTTTGTTCGGTGGCATGATGATAAAGCATAGGTCGGGTCGTTCCAGACGTGGCAATACCAAATATGCGTACTTTTACTGGTTTTTTTTACATACGGTATATTATTATTTTTATTTTGTAATTTTAAAAATATATATTTTTACAACTTTTTTCACTTTTTTTTTTACTGGGACTTTCACTTTCTGCTGTCAGTTATAGGGTTTAGCAATGCAGGAATGTTGCTATACCTTATAAATGTCAGTGCTGCAGACACAAGTTTGTTAGGTCATGCACTGCTCATGATCTAACCAACTTGATAGTGCCTGGTGACCCGGATGTTGTCATGATGACACTGAGTCACTCTGGCAACGATCGGGACACCGCAATGAGTCGCGGGGTCTCTGATCCAAGTGCAGAGGGGCTTTCTTCCCATCTGCCTGCTCTCCTAATGCTGCGATCGCACAGATTGCAGCACTTGGGTGTTAAATTGCCAGGAGCGGTGCCCTCACCACTGGCACTAAGAGTTGGGTGTCAGCTGTAGGAATCAGCTGCCACCCGGCGGCGATCACCGGCGCTCAGCCCTCTGTGCGTGGGCAATCACCATGACGTACATGTACTGCACTGGTCGGGAAGACCTTCCCAATCATGATGTACATGTACCGTAAATGTCAGGAAGGAGTTAATGTTTGTATTAGGCCTCCTTCACACATCCATTTTTGTATCCATATGCGGTCCATTTTTTAAGGACTACAAATACGGACACAGGCACACCCATTGTATTTAGTGGTGGTGTGCACATGTTAGGTCCATGTGAAAAACCAGCAGACATGTCAATTTTTTGCGCAGCACGGACAAAATGTGTGCGGCACACGTGCACACTGATGACACACGGATAACATCTGTGTTTCATAAGTAAGACAGATACTGGCGCCAGGGAAAAAGCGGTACAATTTACGTTGATCCCAGGCGCCATGTGCTGAAGGCAGCTCTCATCTTCACCTGGTCTCCCTGAGATCAGTTCGACAATCATGGGAGTTGTATTCAGCACCCTCTGTGTACATCGGGTGTAAAATTAAGAATTAAATTAAACAAATGGCGTGGGCTCCTGCATAATTTTCATACCCAGCAGAGAAAAAGCCCATGACTAGGGGGCTGATGTTACTAATTTGTGAAAACAGACAATATCCCACAGGGTTCCCAGGCTATTAACAAAAGCTTACAGCTATTTGCTTAGCCTGTACTGGTGAGTTTATGGGAGACATCAGCAAAAAAATTACGTAGGCTTCCCCTATAAATTCTAACCAGCAAAGGCTTGTGAGGCAGTGACTGGTGTTACATGTGAGGGTCACTGTATGTTTCCCCCAGGATGCACACGTATGGCGTATTGAGGCTATGAGAGTGCATTGCAGTCACAGGCGTAGCTGTGGTTGCAATGCAGACTAAAGTGAGTATAGGTCAGAATGCTGTAGATAAGCCCCTGATGCCGGTGGCCGCAGCTCATATTCGATTTTGGGGGTGACAGACTCCCTTTAATAGCTTAGGAAGGGGCTAGGGATAATTCTCCCCCTCCCAGGCTACCAACATCAGCTCTCAGCCGCCCCCGAAATGGCGCATCCATAAGATGTGCTGAATCTGACGCTTAGCCTCGCTCTTCCCACTTTCCCTGGTGGGGTAATGGGCTGGGGTTAATGTCAGTTTTGTATTGTCAGCTGACATCAAACCCCAGGGTTAGTAATGGAGAGGCATCTATAAGACACCCCCATTACTAACCCCATAGTAAGTTTTGAAATACATGCACGGCAAGAATAAAATCCTTTATTTGAAATAAATACTCTGACCCTCTTTTTCCCATTTATTACTGTAAAAAAGAAAATAAAAAACATATTCCTCACCTGTCCGACAAGAAGATAATCCATTTGTCCCACGTGGTAATCCATCTCTGCTACATCTGGATGTCTTGATGAACTGTGGCATGATGGTAACATCAGCACCCAGCCATGGTCTTTCCCTCTGCTGGTTATCAAATTTACGCAGGAGCCCACGCTATTTTTTTAAATTTCATTCTTAATTTTACACTCAATGTACACAGCAGGTTCTGAATACAACTCCCATCATTGTCGCCTGGTTGCGTTGATCTCAGGGAGACCAGGTGACAATGATGAGAGCTGCATTCAGCACCTGGTACCTGGGAACAGCAAACTGTACTGCTTTTCCCAGGAAACAGTACATGTCACACAGGCAAACAGATGTCACACTCATTTGACACCCTGACAGCAAACGAATACATGGATGTCACATACGGATGGATGGCACACAAACACGGACCACAGATCTCACCAGTACTGGTTTTTCCAGTACAGGAATCACCTGTGTGAAGGGGGCCTTATGGATACAACTCCAAGACCCCTCTTGATCCTGCTAAATTTAGTGTTCAATGGTATCTTCTGTTCAGTAAATCTGTAGGTGATGGTCCTGGGGGTTGTTGTGGCTCATCATAGCTGTCTGAAACTGTCCTAATGCAATTTTAGTTGTGACTGAGATGAATGGACTAATATAGACTTGATACCTACTAACAATATTTTTCTCCACTACACGTATGATTCCATAGGATAAGGCAAGAGATGGACTAAGTGGTGGTTGTCATTTCTTACTTGTTTTCATTGCTTGCATCATAGCGAGGCATAGGATCATAGTCATTGCCATTGATATCAGTGCTGGCCAAAGGATCCTACATCCAAAAAAAGAAAAAAGTATGAATAAGTCATGGGATCATTATTAAGCTGTCATCTCACTTGGCTCATACATATATAATAAGGCTCCACTGGGCATGTAATTAGGTTAGCGACTGTCCCTGTGCAGTAATGACAATTCCATGTCTTGGCTTGTAGGTGATTATGTACAGAAGATAAGGATGATATAGTTAGTTCCTGTGAAATGTAATCTATGAAAGAAATAAGCGAACTTGATTCTAATTCAGTTTCTGCATAACTCTGCAGGATTCAACTAAAATATATACTTTGTGTTACTGCCCTGTGTGCATGGTGTTTCACCTCTGTAGTTAATCAAGACTAATGGATAATGGGCGTACTATAATATTGCATGGAAAAGCCGCTGATTAGCCCCATTGAATGACAATGGGACTTATGCTCATATGGTCAGCATCAGATAGTTACTGTGGATTGCTTGACAGATACATGTCAGATCTGCTGTGTGAACAGAGCCTGAATCTGCCCACAGGTATGAGCATCTTACAAATGTTCATGTCAATCTAATGGGAGAGACCAATGATGTCAGGGGAAAAAGAATGGTTCTGTACTAGTATTTCCGAATAGAGAATGCATAACCTGCATCTTCAGCCAAGCTAAGTCCTTATGTTAATAGCAGAAGGAGAGTGATAGCTATCTAAAGGCTATAGCCAGCTTATCACTATGATATACTCCTGACATCATTATCGATCCATTCAGAGTTATCAGGCTAACCAGACATGGAGTTTCACTTCCAGTCTTCAGCATATTTTGGAACATATTTTCGAGTTTTAGTTACTAAGTCAGTGATAGCTCCTGGATGATTCTTCTATGCTTCCTCCATCATACCTATTCTAGATTTACGGTAGCTAATTCCTTCTATACGAGGCGTTTTTCATCCTGTGATATGAGCAGCTTGTGAAAATACCTCATAGTAATAAAAGCAAAGTAAGAACACATTTTATAAGATGTATAACAGTTCCACAGCTGGAGTCTCTGGGTACCTGTCAATGCTGCACCATTGCTGATTATGTATTTAGTGGAAGTACTAATACATAGCACAAGACAAGTATGTTAGGGCCCCAAAAAAGGGTATATGAAAAAGCTAATAACAAGCCAGAGGGTACTCCTGCACCTTGAGGTCAAGTCTTCCTGAAGTCTTTGGCTAAGGTCACATGATCATTTTTCGCTCATCCGAGAAAATTGAGCCAATTATGCTATTTACACTCTAGTCAGAGTTTGATCAGAGGGTGATCTGATTTTATTGGAGGTGGAAAAAAAAAGTTTATCCACCTTTTGCATCATTCAGTCTACCCATGAAAATCGGATTGCAGTTGGAGCACTGAAAAAAAGCATGATCCTTGTTTTTCTTACATGTTTGCTTGAAGGTCCAGTCCATTCATAGATTGATACAGCTCCTGAATACACCTGAATAGAAGCCACAAGTTACTGGACCTCAATTATTTGCCTGACAGCTATCTCAACTGACTCCAACATACACAGGAACACTCGTCATGGTCGAACAAAATCACCACCTGCTGAAGTTCAAGAGGCCAAATCTTCTCTCCCAACATCATCTGTCAGGAGACAAGTTTGGAAGCCCGGATTCTGCTGAAATGGGTGGGTTTAGATGACTTTTATTCAAAGTTTATGGGGCATTAGTACTTTCACAGGTATGTTTCTAAAGGAACTGATGAATAATGCTACACAGTAAAGAGAGAAATGTTACCAGGATAAAGAAGTAGAAAGCACAATGGGCCTGATTCAGTATTGCATTTGTTGAGTTTTTTTGTTCATCTTTTCATTTGAGCCTTTTTTGAAATTTATTTTATATGTGTTTATTTTTTTTTTAGCTCACCACTGAGGGTGGAGTTGAGGGTTTCCTGCTTTTGTCACCTGATTCATCATTTGCCACTCTTCAAAAAGTGACAACTGTTGCCACAAATAAACTCCAGCTCTCCCCTCCTGGAGTGATTTTATGCACGCCAGATATTTTGGCCTAATGTTTGCACCCTTTTGTGAAGTGTAGAATATTTTGACCTAAATAGTTGAAAAAAGAGTTAAAGCCAAAAATAGTAAAAAAGCATTTTTTATCTTGCACAAAATTAATTAAACACTTGCACCAGTTTGAAGAATTGGGCACTAAAAGCATAATCGAATGCCATGGGACAAAAAATAAAAGAACAGTGACTAAAAAAAATGCAAATGATGAATCAGGCCTAATATATTAGTAATGTTTCTTTCTCTCAGTCAGAAATATCATTAAATCCAGCATATAGTTTTCTTTTATCCATACGGAAATGTAAATTACTGAACATTTCTGAAGAATGAAAAATGCCCTTTAATACATTTTAAGTGGGTCACTCAAATACAACAAATTAGATATGTCTGTATAGATTTATAGAACTAAACAGTTTCCCAAATCTGTGAATTATTCTAATCCTGTATTCATATTTCCACAGAGTTTTGTCACCCGAAGTTGACACAGTTCATTTGCAAGTCAAGCCAAAATTGTTCCTTAATTGCTCACAATCTCTCTATTCCCATATGGATGTGAGCTCAAATGAAATAATTCTCCCTCATGTTAAAGCAGCATTCTCAATTACAAGGCAACTTTCCAGAGAAGTGCGTAGAAAATAGCTGACACATTTACTGCGGCCAACAGCTGCATAACTTCATAGGAAATCTCACAAGGGCAATCCATCCCAGGCTCACTGAAGTGGAAGCACTTCTCATTAGGAATGATACCTGAGATTTTTTTTATTTTCTAAACTTATGCGATTGTGGTTGTATCGTTAACAGTAGTCATCGACAATTTGACCAAACATTCTACATGCTTAGATATAGCGAAAAGAAACTCTGTCAAATCTTACAATATTGGATAAAAAATGTTTGTACCTAATGCCCAATGGTATCATTCTCAACCTCTATTGAGGGCACTCATGAATTTGATCCCATTATGGCATGTTGGCCTCAGATTATTCTTTAAAATATCAACTATTTTCCCCTCAAAGACAACCCCTATAGCCCTCATACACATTTGGCTAATGTTGGCCAAACCCTCTTATCTATGGGTTCAGCTGACAGTCTATAATGTATGAGAGCCCTGTACAACTTATTATCAAGGAGATTATTGATCTAGCATGTCTCCCAGAGACATGCCACTGCCAGACATGTTCTCTCATAGAGAACACAGGAGCATTTAGCCAAACAAGAGCGCTTGTATATGGGAGAGTCAGCTGAGATGGTTGTCGGCTGAATGATAGACTGACCCATCATTCGTCCAACAGCCATCTTATGTCTTTGGTGGCATTATGACTGACAAGATGGAAGACCTCAGGAGGGTAGATCTAAAGGGTAATAAGCCAGAGGTTATGTTCTAAACACCTGCATTGGAATTCATATGATGGACTGAAAGTTAAATTTAGTAAATCATCTAATGTTGTATACCATGGTGGGACTGACCCACCAGAAGACCTTGATATTCTTTGGAGTTTTGAGATTACAGTGTTATTTGACACTAGTAGAGATTTGGTCCTTTTTGTAGCCTGACTTTAATGCGGTCGCTGGCATCCTTAGACCTGCGTCTTCTGGGCATCTCTGTAGCTTCTTAAGGCTTGCATCATTATGATGTGAGGTCTAGTCAAAGGTCTAGGAAACGACAAAGGAGTCCAAGGGAAGCCAGCCACAGAAGTGATCTCCAGCTGCAACAGAGGACTGGACCATAGGTTGGAACTGGGTACTGTGAATTTTTTTGCTCATTTGGAGAGCTAATGTGATAGGCCATGTGTATGGTGACAAAATCATAGTATAGTATATGATTATAAGAAGACATGCACTTGTTCTTTATAGTTGGGCTATGGACCATCAAAATAGCTTCTTCAAGTGGGCATGATACTGTTCAAGGCCATAATGTGTTTATATTCAATTGGCTGGTCATGATATAGACATGAAACTTCATGTGCTAATGTATACAGAAGAGGTCTTCTTCGTGATAATACCACTTCTGATAACTTTGGAGATTTTCCTGGGGACTGTTGCAGTATATGGATATGAATGTGCAAATTCAAACAGCACAACCTGTATCTGTAGCTTCTATGATATCAATCATATAAGCATTAAACATAGACATTATTATGGCAGGACAATCACCTACTTCATCCACATCACTGCTTATGACAAGTGGACGGCACAGATTTTTCTTGCAATTATTTTTCTGCCACATGTTTTCTGGGTAAAATCATATTTGTGAACTTACATAATTCTGCATCAGGTCAGGATGATTTCTTTCAATGCCGTCATCTAGAATAGTCACTACAACATTTTTTCCAGTGTATCCTCGTTTCCAAGCTCCTACGATGTTCATGTCTGATTGACAGTGGTGAGCATTCTCGCTGCAGTGCTGCGGGGAAAACATGAACAGCTTGTCACAATATTACCAGCTACACGTAAGACTGCAAACATATTATTTCAGTCTACAATGAAATCTATTCATACGTAGAGCATAACAGATACTGTATGCTACAAAGCAAATTAGAAACTGTAGAATGGGATGGTAACTACACAGAAAAAAAATGAGAAGCTGTATCTATTATGTCATGAAATCTGCTAAATATATCCAAAAACATAGAAGCTTTGTTACATATCTGGCTTTTATGAAAGGACACAATGCAAAAGCACAATGGATGAAGACAAACAATAATATATTACTATAATCCAGTTATGCAAAAAACATTATATATATTGGAACAATGCTACTTGCTTGGGAGCGATGCGAGGTATCACAGGAACCATTTTTATTTAAAAGTCCGGATGGTTTATTTCAGTCCTCATAAACCACCTCACAGGAAACACAAATACAGCCCTTGCCGGCTCAAAGTACAATATAAAGTAAAACATCCATACAATAGTGCTGGTTAACTCGCCCAGCTTAGAGTCCAGCTTTTTAGTGCTTTGGCAAAGGCACTCAATCCAGGAGATCTGCACATCTGACATGTGTGAGACAAACAGGTCTCAATTTACAAAGTGAACCACACTCAGGGGTGGAGATGTGGTGAGCAGCCATCTCTCCCAGCTCTTCAGCTGCTCACAATCATACAGTCATGGCCGATTAACTCCCTTTTATTAATTACATGTCATTTTATTACATGTAAAAATATATTAAATTGGTGTCCTCATCAGACAAACTCTTTAATATGTTAGCAACTGAAAGATAGCCAACAATCATCTTACATCGTATACATAGTATCTGTAAGCCAAAACCACGAGTGATGAAAAATGCAGAAGTGGTGACATGTTTCTATTATACTTTTCCTCTGATTTTTCCATTTCCAATTTTGGCTTACAAATACTGATGTAAAATTCTGAACATGTGAACGTGGTCTTAGATGGATGTCGATCGAACATTGTTTCAGGCAATCATATGGCGGACAGCCATCTCAGCTGAATCTCTCATATGCAGGGATGCTCATTTAGTCAAGCGGTCCTGTGTTCTTTATGAGATGTTGGCCGATGGCTTATTTCTGGGAGAACAAAGCGTTCAGCAGTCCGAAACTGGATACGCACAATCGCCATTTCTCCCATCAATTGGTTGGCGCTCCACACACATTGGACCATTGGCCAAACCCGTTGATATTGGCAAGTTCTGCCGATATTATAGACTAATAATATGGGGGCATTTACTCTGACTCATGCAAAGCTTATTTGGCCATCTCTTTTTTTTTCTGAAGCGCTACTTAAATTTTGAGAATACTGAAGAAAAATCAAACTATGGAAATAGGATATAAAGTAGAAAAACTTTCATACACAGATATATACTACATTTTTATAACTATGCAGTACAATAACATACATAAAAAGAAATAGACATTTTTTGCTATAAGTCTGAGATGAAACAGGCAATTTAAGGTATCTTTAACATAGTTGGTTGTGTAATATTAGTGAGTAGTTATGGATATCCTTATTCAGATGTTATACTTTTCCTAGAACTGTGTGGCAGATTGATTAATGTGTTTACCCTAGTTTTCAAATGGAAATACTGTGATAAGTGACAAATCATTTTTCCAACTGTGCTTGATTAAAATGATTTTGTATCATTTGCCCTCTATAGCCTCTTTGTTGCACTGGTTGTAGAGTGGGCTAAATGGATTGTTTGGAAGAAAAAAACTAATTATGACTTATACACAGGATAAGTGATCATTTATTGATCAGTGGTGGTCCAATCGCTGAGAATCGTACTTTTTGTCAGAATGGGACACTTTTGTACACGTTAGAATTGTGTGACACTGAACATGCCCAACCATTGCTCCATTAACTGTGGGGCTAACAAGCACTGCACTTTTTCCAGCAGCACCATAGAGAATGAATGGAAGGCACATCCAACCTGCAGCTCCATTGTAACTAGGTTAAAGGTGCCCTATTGGGAATAAAAATTCCCTGTTCTGCTGATCAGTGTGTGTTCCTTCTATCAACAATGTATCACCTATCTGGAGCGAACTTGTTTTTACTGGACAACCCCTTTAACTAATAATCCACCAGTCTGCATGTTCTTGCAAAGTTTGTAACGCTCTTTTCTTTTTTTTCTGAGCTTCTATCAACTGATTTATGATCACATAAAAGTCCAGCTCTCTTATAATGTGATTTGTGTCCATTGATCAGCTGAGAAGAGATAAAAGAGCTACATACTCCTCATCAAAAGGAGCTCGCTTAAGGTTTCTTAGTTAAAGGGTTTGTTTGGGCTTGGGACAAATGTCTGCACTCATTCTATGTGACTGCAGACTGACAAATCGCATGCCATTACCATTCCTTGGTATTCACGGTACAAACGAGTGGTCAGTCAGTCTGACAGCATGTATGTGATTTGCTGCCTGCAGACACATCCACGTAGACTCGTTCAACTTCCGAAACGTGACTGCAAGTATCCAAATCACATATGTTGTCACATGAGCGCCCTCTCACAGGGGGAATACTGGGAATCATGAAAGCATGCACATGCATGTTGCATGCATGTTGCCACGATTCGTCAGTCTATAGTCACATAGAGTGCGCACTTTTGTCTCAATATTAAATAACCCCTTTAATTTTAATTCTGCAGCCATTTACGTGCAGGGAAATGCACAGTCTTAAAAGCCAAATGGTGCAAAATGTTTCATGGCACCCAATAGCCAAAATTATTCTTAGCCCAAAATACTTGCATTTAAGAAAAGTGGCCTGACAATGTCCATATCCTCTAAATCCTTGCCGTATTCACCAAAATAGGATGTGCCTTTTTGAGAAAACCATAACAAATCTAAGCCAAACTGCTACAGTTGTTCGTTCTAAATTCTCTCAGTTTTAAAGAAACAAAAACGAAACAGTTTTCACGGTCACCATTGTCTTTCCCTTCTGAATCAAATTTACAAATGAATGTACTTGAGATATTTTTACTCTAGAAATAATCTTATAAAGAGGCTTAGTACATCCCATGGCCATAATTCACCCTTGTTCTTGTTCTGGCAATGTTTTATGCTTCTCCGCTATGTATTTCTCAAGCCAGCAAAGTCATTTGTCCAGCACGGAGTAAGCATCATTAAACTCAGTATCATAAAGGCCGATCAGAGCACCAGAGAATGTTGATGGACTTCATGGGTTCTACAGAAGGTACTACTCTACCTACACATTTACGCCTGCCGGCCGTGGCCGTTAAATGACAACTGATCCACTACATATAAGCTGGTCTGCGGTCGTTTAAAGATCTTTTAAGATATGTCAATTATGTTCTATGCACATAGCATCATTGTTAATATGATTATCAGCAAGCAGTTGGCAGTGTGTTAGGGTTGGCGGAACGCACCAAATATATTTATTAGATGGGATAGGTGCGTTCGCAACCCGGGATCCACCGTGCAGGAAAGAACCTGCTGCTAAGTAAGGCGGCAAAGCAAATTAGAATAAACGAACTCTGTTACTTCACAGAGCCCGTAGTAAAGAGAACGTTGTGCCCTGTTTAGCTCACAGGGGACACAGCTATTGTGTAGAGCCGACAGTGGTCATGCAGTCCAACCAACACGCAGCTCCTCTCCGGTGGAGCCGGAATTCTATCGGCTATTAGCCAGCCCTGAATTCACACATAAACTCCTTGCCGGAGGTGCCAGCATTCTACGGGCTTATTTCAGCCGGGTCCCTGACTGCATACACAAAACTCCTCGCCGGAGGTGCCAGCATTCTAGGGGCTTATTTCAGCCAAGTCCCTGACCACACACACGACCACACTGGCGCTGAGCTCGTACATATTTGACACTAGCACATGGCCGTGCGGCCATGAGAACCTTATATAGCTGCAGCACCTACAGGACCTTCCAAGAGGGACCAATGGAAGGCTGCCACAGAACTTGATCAGGTACAGGACCTTCCTGGAGGACCAATGGAAGTTGCTGCAGTACCTGAGCATGTGACCCTTGATCTCCACTAAGAGATCTCACCCTGGGCATGCTCAGTGTGTGCAAAGCAGGACTTAGGCTGGTTTCACATTTGCGTTTTTTGCTGCTGCGTTTTAGCGCAAAAAAAGCATGCGTTTTTTTCCCTATATTTAACATTAAAAACGCATGCGTTTTTTTTGTATGCATTTTGCCGCGTTTGACGACGCATGCGTCGTTTCTATGCTTGCGTTTGTTTGCAGAAATGCAACATGTAGTAATTTCTAGAGGCGTTTTTTTGCGGCAAAAAAACATATTGCTGTTTATGTAAACGCATGAGTTTTTAAGCACATGCGTTTGGTTGCGTTTTAAATGCATGCGTTTCAATAGAAAAAAACAAGAATACACACTGATAAGCCACCCCCCACCATCAAGGTGATAAAGGGATCCAAACCCTAACCCTAACCCTAACCCTAACCCTAGGGATCCTAACCCTAACCCTAACCCTAGGGATCCTAACCCTAACCCTAAGGCCGGGGACACACACAACGTATAAAAAAACGGTCCGTTTTTCACAGACGAGAATCGCACAAATGTTTCAAAAACAGTGATCCGTGTGCAGTGCGAGGATGTGATTTCCTCGCATCAAATGATCCGTGTGACATCCGTATGGCATCCGTATGCCTAGATTTTCTCGCAGGCTTGCAAAACCGACATCTAATGGATTTATGTGCTCAAATGTTCGTTAAAACATATATACAGTATGTATATATATATATATATATATATATATATATATATATATATATATACAGTTAGGTCCATATATATTTGGACAGAGACAACATTTTGCTAATTTTGGTTATAGACATTACCACAATGAATTCTAAACAAAACAATTTAGATGCAGTTGAAGTTCAGACTTTCAGCTTTCATTTGAGGGTATCCACATTAAAATTGGATGAAGGGTTTAGGAGTTTCAGCTCCTTAACATGTGCCACCCTGTTTTTAAAGGGACCAAAAGTAATTGGACAATTGACTCCAAGGCTATTTCATGGACAGGTGTGGGCAATCCCTTCGTTATGTCATTCTCAATTAAGCAGATAAAAGGCCTGGAGTTGATTTGAGGTGTGGTGCTTGCATTTGGAAGGTTTTGCTGTGAAGTAAACATGCGGTCCAAGGAGCTCTCCATTCAGGTGAAACAAGCCATCCTTAAGCTGTGAAAACAGAAAAAAACCATCCGAGAAATTGCTACAATATTAGGAGTGGCAAAATCTACAGTTTGGTACATCCTGAGAAAGAAAGAAAGCACTGGTGAACTCATCAATGCAAAAAGACCTGGGCGCCCACGGAAGACAACAGTGGTGGATGATCGCAGAATAATCTTCATGGTGAAGAGAAACCCCTTCACAACAGCCAACCAAGTGAACAGCACTCTCCAGGAGGTAGGCGTATCAATATCCAAATCTACCATAAAGAGAAGACTGCATGAAAGTAACTACAGAGGGTTCACTGCACGGTGCAAGCCACTCATAAGCATCAAGAATAAAAAGGCTAGACTGAACTTTGCTAAAAAACGTCTAAAAAAGCCAGCACAGTTCTGGAAGAACATTCTTTGGACAGATGAAACCAAAATCAACCTCTACCAGAATGATGGAAAGAGTAAAGTATGGCAAAGGCGTGGTACAGCTCATGATCCAAAGCATACCACATCATCTGTAAAACACGGCGGAGGCAGTGTGATGGCTTGGGCATGCATGGCTGCCAGTGGCACTGGGTCACTAGTGTTTATTGATGATGTGACACAGGACAGAAGCAGCCGAATGAATTCTGAGGTATTCAGAGCCATACTGTGTGCTCAGATCCAGCCAAATGCAGCCAAACTGATTGGTCGTCGTTTCATACTACAGATGGACAATGACCCAAAACATAAAGCCAAAGCAACCCAGGAGTTTATTAAAGCAAAGAAGTGGAATATTCTTGAATGGCCAAGTCAGTCACCTGATCTCAACCCAATTGAGCATGCATTTCACTTGTTAAAGACTAAACTTCAGACAGAAAGGCCCACAAACAAACAGCAACTGAAAACCACCGCAGTGAAGGCCTGGCAGAGCATCAAAAAGGGGGAAACACAGCGTCTGGTGATGTCAACGAGTTCAAGACTTCAGGCAGTCCTTGCCAACAAAGGGTTTTCAACCAAGTACTAGAAATGAACATTTTATTTAAAATTATTGAATCTGTCCAATTACTTTTGGTCCCTTTAAAAACAGGGTGGCACATGTTAAGGAGCTGAAACTCCTAAACCCTTCATCCAATTTTAATGTGGAAACCCTCAAATGAAAGCTGAAAGTCTGAACTTCAACTGCATCTGAATTGTTTTGTTTAAAATTGATTGTGGTAATGTCTATAACCAAAATTTGAAAAATGTTGTCTCTGTCCAAATATATATGGACCTAACTGTATGTCATTGAGACACACACATATATATATATATATATATATATATATATATATATTCTGTATTTATATTTAATTCAGCGTGAGATATGTGAAAAGCCGGTAATTCAATTGCCGGCTTTTCATTTCTCCTTCCGAAACCCGACATGATATGAGACATGGTTTACATACAGTAAACCATCTCATATCCCTTTTTTTTGGCATAGTCCACACTACTAATGTTAGTAGTGTGTATGTGCAAAATTTGGGCGCTGTAGCTTGTAAAATAAAGGGTTAAATGGCGGAAAAAAAATTGGCGTGGGCTCCCGCGCAATTTTCTCCGCCAGAGTGGTAAAGCCAGTGACTGAGGGCAGATATTATCAGCCTAGAGAGGGTCCATGGTTATTGGCCCCTCCTGGCTACAAACATCTGCCCCCAGCCACCCCAGAAAAGGCACATCTGGAAGATGCGCCTATTCTGGCACTTGGCCACTCTCTTCCCACTCCCGTGTAGCGGTGGGATATGTGGTAATGAAGGGTTAATGTCACCTTGCTATTGTAAGGTGACATTAAGCCAGATTAATAATTGAGAGGCGTCAATTATGACATCTATCCATTATTAATCCAATAGTACGAAATGGTTACTAAAACACACACACATTATTACAAAGTCCTTTAATGAAATAAAGACACAGGGTGTTGTAATATTTTATTATTCTTTTAATCCAGCTGAAGACCCTCGTTCTGTAACAAAGTAAAAATAAAAAATCAACAATATCTCATACCTTCCGATGATCTGTCACGTCCCACAAAGTAAATCCATCTGAAGGGGTTAAATCATTTTACAGCCAGGAGCTGTGCTAAAGCACTGCTCGTGGTTGTAAAACCCAGGGAATGAATGGATTGCAGGTTGATCTGTAGTTACCTTGAGTTGTGGTGATGCGCCCTCTGCTGGATGTCCTCATATGAACTCGAGCGTGGGAACTTTTCCAAGGCTCCAGTTCAGATGGATTTACTTCGTGGGATGTGACAGATCATCGGAAGGTATGAGATATTGTAGATTTTTTATTTTTACTTTGTTACAGAACGAGGGTCTTCAGCTGGATTAAAAGAATATTAAAATATTACAACACCCTGTGTCTTTATTTCATTAAAGGACTTTGTAATAATGTGTGTGTGTTTTAGTAACCATTTCATACTATTGGATTAATAATGGATAGGTGTCATAATAGACGCCTCTCCATTATTAATCTGGCTTAATGTCACCTTACAATAGCAAGGTGACATTAACCCTTCATTACCCTATATCCCACCGCTACACGGGAGTGGGAAGAGAGTGGCCAATTGCCAGAATAGGCGCATCTTCCAGATGTGCCTTTTCTGGGGTGGCTGGGAGCAGATGTTTGTAGCCAGGGGAGGCCAATAACCATGGACCCTCTCTAGGCTAATAATATCTGCCCTCAGTCACTGGCTTTACCACTCTGGCGGAGAAAATTGCGCGGGAGCCCACACCATTTTTGTTCCACCATTTAACCCTTTATTTTACAAGCTACAGCACCCAAATTTTGCACATGCACACTACTAACATTAGTAGTGTGGAATATGCAAAAAAAAGGGATATGAGATGATTTACTGTATGTAAACCATGTCTCATATCCTGTCTGTTTTGTGAAGGAGAAATGAAAAGCCGGCAATTGAATTACCGGCTTTTCTCTAACACCGGTGCGTATTTCTCGCAATGCACACGCACGGTCAATGTGTAATCTGATTTTTTCTCGCACCCATAGACTTGCATTGGTGAGTCTCGGCCGAGATACGCTGACAATCGCAGCATGCTGCGATTTCACTCGGATCCTGAATACGGCGGAGAAAAATATCGGATAATGGGAGCTGCACCATAGATTAACATTGGGCCGAGTGCTATGCGATTTTTTATCGCAGAGCACTCATCCGTATTACGGTCTAGTGTGACCCCGGCCTAACCCTAACCCTAACCCTAGGGATCCTAACCCTAACCCTAACCCTACCCTTAACCCTAACCCCAACCCTAGCTATTTCTATTTATAGTGGGTTTTCTAGATGATTTTGATGATTGGCAGCTGTCACACACTTCTCAGCATGCGTTTCAAAAAATGCATGTAAAAAACGCCGCGTTTTTTTTTACCGCATGAGAAAACGCATGCGTCTAAAAAACACAGCGTTTGCACGCGTTTACATGCGTTTTTTTCACCACCTGCGTTTGCGTTTTAAACGCTGCGTTTTTAAACGCAAATGTGAAACTAGCCTTAGTCCCAGAAAAGCCTGCTCGCCGCAGATCAGTGCAGGGTACAATAGCAGAGCCTGGAGAGACAGCAGTAACCCTTTGCACAGTATCAGACTCAGTGAGACGCTGGGACCGACATCTCCGCTGAGTGGGCTCCACTGCGGCCGATGCAGAATGGGAGACCGCAGCAGACACGGCTCGAGATTCCCCCTGTTCAGCAGCGGGAACTCGACTCCTAACATTACCCCCCCTCCTAGGATCCCCCCTCCTTGAGCCTTGCTATGTTCAAAAGCTGCAATGAGCAGCGGAGTCCGAATGTGCTCCACATGTTCCCAGGTTCTATCTTCTGGACCATGACCCTCCCAGTCCACCAGATAAAATTTCTTGCCACGTACCACCTTGCACCCCACTATAGCATTTACCTCAAACTCATCCGAGGATGAACCCGATGTCCCGGCAGATGACTCAGAAAACCGGGACAAATGAACGGGCTTTAAGAGGGAAACGTGAAAAGTGTCAGTGATACCAAGGCGTGGAGGCACAGCCAAACGGTAGACCACAGGGTTGACCTGTTCCAGAACATTGAACGGGCCAATGTAGTGAGACGCAAACTTAGTGGACTCAACTTGCAGCCTGATGTTACGGGCAGAGAGCCACACTAAGTCGCCAGGAGCAAAGGTCGGAGCGGGGCGCCGGTGTGTATCAGCAGAAACCCTCATTCTCTTCTTGGAGGCCTGGATGGCATCCTGTGTGCGGTCCCAGATGTCACGTGCCTCCACCGCCTAGTCTGCCACCCTAGAATCGGTGGATGACACGGGCATGGGCACAGGGACACGCGGATGCTGGCCGTAATTAAGGAGAAAAGGAGTCTGCCCAGTGGAATTGGCTAAGGCGTTGTTCAAGGCAAATTCCGCCCAAGGTAGCAAAGATGCCCAATCATCCTGCCTAGCAGAGACAAAATGTCGCAAGTATGTCACCAGAGTCTGGTTGGTCCTCTCTACTAACCCATTAGTCTCGGGATGGTATGCAGAGGAGAGATTCAACTCTATGCTGAGTAAACGGCAGAGCTCTCTCCAAAACCGAGACGCGAACTGGGGACCCCGGTCGCTGACAATTTTATCAGGCATTCCATGTAAATGGAAAATGTGCTTTATGAATAACGCCGCAAAGGCCCGTGCAGAAGGTAACCGTGGAAGCGGCACCAAGTGCACCATCTTAGAGAAATGATCGGTGACAACCCAGATAACGGTGCAGCTACGCGACTTGGGTAAGCCCACCACGAAGTCCATCCCGACCATTTCCCAAGGCCTGTCTGCCACCGGTAGGGGGTAAAGAAACCCAGCAGGCAGTTGCCAAGGAGACCGATTCTGGGCGCAGGAAACGCACGCCCGACTATAGTCCCCGACATCACGGGCCATATGAGGCCACCAGTACGTTCTCGACAAAAGTTCGGATGTCCTTTTGGTCCCAAAATGTCCACCCACTCTGGACGAGTGAGCCCAAGAGAGAACCTCCGGTCGCAAATTTGCTGGCACAAAAGTCTTGCCTGGGGCACAGATTCTAGCGAAACCGGAGCTACAGTTCTCAGAAGGGGCAATAAGCCAAGGCTCCTCCTCCTCAGATGACACTACGGAGTGGGAGAGAGCGTCGGCGCGAATGTTCTTCTCCCTGGAGAGAAAATGAAGGGAAAAATGAAACCGGGAGAAGAACAGGGACCATCTAGCCTGGCGAGAATTCAGCCGCTGGGCCGTCTGTAGATACACCAAGTTTTTGTGGTCAGTGAAAACCTGGAAGGGAAAGCGAGCTCCCTCCAAGAGATGTCTCCACTCTGAGAAAGCCAACTTCATGGCTAGCAATTCCCTGTCCCGATGGAATAATTCCTCTCCGCAGGTGTGAAGGTCTTGGAGAAGAAGAAGCATGGATGCTTCCGACCTTGAGCATCCTTTTGGAAAAGGACTTCTCCAGCACCATCGGATGAGGCATCCACCTCCATGATAAATGGCTTATCTACATCGGGGCGATATAGAATGGGAGCGCTAGCGAAGTGTGACTTAACCAAGAGGAAGGCCTTGGAGACATGCTCTGACCACAACTTGGGATTTGCTCCCTTCTTGGTGAGGGCAACCAAAGTTGAGAAGTGTGGGATGAACTGACGATAGTAATTAATGAACCCCATAAAGCGCTGCACCGCTTTAAGTGACTGGGGTTCCTGCCAGTCCATCACAGCCTGTAGCTTGGCAGGATCCATAGCCAAACCCTGGGCAGAGATGATATAACCAAGGAAAGGCAAGGACTCCTGCTCAAACACACACTTCTTCAACTTGGCGTAGAGGGAGTTTGCCCGTAAGAGGTCGAAGACTTTGCAAACATCTCTCCGATGGGAGTCAATATCTGGCGAGTAGATGAGAATATCATCCAGATAGACTACGACCGAGGTGGTGAGCATATCCCGGAAGATGTCATTCACAAAGTCTTGGAAAACGGCTGGGGCATTACAGAGCCCGAAGGGCATCACCAGATATTCATAGTGCCCATCCCTGGTGTTAAAAGCCGTCTTCCATTCGTCCCCCTCACGGATGCGAATCAGGTTGTAAGCACCCCGCAGATCTAATTTTGTAAATACCCTTGCTCCCCGTAGCCTATCAAAAAGCTCAGATATCAGGAGTAATGGGTACTTGTTCTTAATGGTGATGGCGTTAAGACCCCTGTAGTCTATGCATGGACGTAAGTCTCCACTCTTCTTCTTTATGAAGAACAACCCAGCCCCTGCAGGTGACACTGACTTCCTAATGAATCCTCTTGCCAGATTCTCTTGGATGTACTGAGACATTGCCTCCATCTCCAGGAGAGATAACGGATAGACTCGACCCCGGGGAGGCTCAGCACCAGGCAAGAGATCAATAGGACAGTCATAGGGGAGGTGAGGCGGAAGGGTCTCCACAACCCTTTTGGAGAACACGTCTGCATAGGGCCAATAGTGCTTGGGGAGAGAGGAAAGATCTGCGGGTACCTCTGTAGTAGCAACCTGAATGCACTCCCTCTGACATCTACCCTCACAGGATTTACTCCATCCCAAAAGTCTCCCTGAGGACCACTCTATATGAGGAGAATGATAGCGTAGCCATGGTATCCCCAACAGGACCTCATCAATTCCCTCAGGAATGACTAATAGGGAGATAATCTCCTGATGTGATGGAGACACAGAAAGAGTGAAAGGAATGGTTTGGTGGGTAATCTGTGAGGGTAGTGAGGGTAGTGTTGACCCATTTACCACTCGAACGGTTACTGGTTTGGCAAGCATCACCAGGGGTATTGCGTGATACTGGGCGAAAGCGGATGACATAAAATTACCCTCCACCCCAGAGTCCACGCATAGCTCTACCATAAGAGAGGATGGGCCTATGGTAATTGTCCCCTTGAAGGACAACTTAGAGGCAAACGTCGCTGTGTCTAGTGTACCTTCTCCAACTGCCACTAGACGCTGACGTTTCCCCGACCACTGAGGACACTTGGAGGCAAGATGTCCTGACTGCCGGCAAACATGACAGACCTTAAATGCACGAGCAAACTGGGACTTGGATCCCGCTCATGTCACCTCTATGGCCTCATGTGACTCGGACGCCTGGACTGGAGATTCCAACGGTCTGGCGAAGGTGGGAGCCAGCCGAAACCTCTGCCTACACTGGGCTCGCTCCAACCTTCGCTCGTGAAAACGAAGGTCTATGCGAGTTGATACAGCTATGAGCTCCTCCAGTGTGGCGGGAATCTCCCTAGTGGCCAGAGAATCCTTCACATGGTCAGCCAGGCCCCTCCAAAATACGGGAATGAGGGTTTTATCTGGCCATTCCAACTCAGACGCTAATGTCCGGAAGTGAACGGCAAAATGGCTGACCATGGTTGAACCCTGAGTCAAAGCCAGCAGTTGGAGCGCTGTAACATGGGTGACTTGAGGTCCTACAAAGACCTGTTTCAGAGTGTCCAGAAACCGAGGAACACTCCGCACCACATGATCGTTGCGCTCCCACAGCGGCGTAGCCCACTCCAACGCTCTGTCCGACAGGAGAGAGATTATGAATCCCACCTTTGCCCGCTCTGTGGGAAAACTTGCAGCCAGGAGCTCGAGGTGTATACCGCACTGGCTCACGAAACCCCTACAGGACTTACTGTCCCCAGAGTATCTCTCAGGCAATGGGAGGTGAGATAAAGTCGGAACAGAGGTGGCAGTGGGTAAAGCTGCTGCAGCCACACTAGCAGCCTGAACAGCTATTGCGGTAACATCCACCGCCGAGGTTGCAGGCTCAAGAGACGCCAACCGGCCCTTCAGCAGCTGGATGTACCCCTGCAATTGCTGTTCATTCCCCATTACTTAGCCAGATCCTGGCGCTAGTGTACTGTTAGGGTTGGCGGAACGCACCGAATATATTTATTAGATGGGATAGGTGCGTCCGCAACCCGGGATCCACCGTGCAGGAAAGAACCTGCTGCTAAATAAGGCGGCAAAGCAAATTAGAATAAACAAACTCTGTTACTTCACAGAGCCCGTAGTAAAGAGAACGCTGTGCCCTGTTTAGCTCACAGGGGACACAGCTATTGTGTAGAGCCGACAGTGGTCATGCAGTCCAACCAACATGCAGCTCCTCTCCGGTGGAGCCGGAATTCTATCGGCTATTAGCCAGCCCTGAATTCACACATAAACTCCTTGCCGGAGGTGCCAGCATTCTAGGGGCTTATTTCAGCCGGGTCCCTGACTGCATACACAAAACTCCTCGCCGGAGGTGCCAGCATTCTAGGGGCTTATTTCAGCCGGGTCCCTGACCACACACACGACCGCACTGGCGCTGAGCTCGTACATATTTGACAATAGCGTATGGCCGTGCGGCCATGAGAACCTTATATAGCTGCAGCAATAGGCAATGGGAGGTGAGATAAAGTTGGAACAGAGGTGGCAGTGGGTAAAGCTGCTGCAGCCACGCTAGCAGCCTGAACAGCTATTGCGGTAACATCCACCGCCGAGGTTGCACGCTCAAGAGACGCCAACCGGCCCTCCAGCAGCTGGATGTACCCCTGCAATCGCTGTTCATTCCCCATTACTTAGCCAGATCCTGGTGCTAGTGTACTGTTAGGGTTGGCGGAACGCACCGAATATATTTATTAGATGGGATAGGTGCGTCCGCAACCCGGGATCCACCGTGCAGGAAAGAACCTGCTGCTAAATAAGGCGGCAAAGCAAATTAGAATAAACGAACTCTGTTACTTCACAGAGCCCGTAGTAAAGAGAACGCTGTGCCCTGTTTAGCTCACAGGGGACACAGCTTTTGTGTAGAGCCGACAGTGGTCATGCAGTCCAACCAACACGCAGCTGCTCTCCGGTGGAGCCAGAATTCTATCGGCTATTAGCCAGCCCTGAATTCACACATAAACTCCGGAGGTGCCAGCATTCTAGGGGCTTATTTCAGCCAGGTCCCTGACCACACACACGACCGCACTGGCGCTGAGCTCGTACATATTTGACACTAGCGTATGGCCGTGCGGCCATGAGAACCTTATATAGCTGCAGCACCTACAGGACCTTCCAAGAAGGACCAATGGAAGGCTGCCACAGAACTTGATCAGATACAGGACCTTCCTGGAGGACCAATGGAAGTTGCTGCAGTACCTGAGCATGTGACCCTTGATCTCCACTGAGAGATCTTACCCTGGGCATGCTCAGTGTGTGCAAAGCAGGACTTAGTCCCAGAAAAGCCTGCTCGCCGCAGATCAGTGCAGGGTACAATAGCAGAGCCTGGAGAGACAGCAGTAACCCTTTGCACAGTATCAGACTCAGTGAGACACTGGGACCGATGTCTCTGCTGAGCAGGCTCCACTGCGGCCGATGCAGAATGGGAGACCGCAGCAGACACGGCTCGAGATTCCCCCTGTGCAGCAGCGGGAACTCGACTCCTAACACAGTGTACTGCTAGTAATAATGATTTTATTAGTGGCATGAATGATCCAATTTCTTGATGATCCTGCATTTTGCTTGTTCGACGGATGATAACTGTTGTGTTGACACAAGCTGATAATTGGCTCGTCTAAATGGGCTTTAAATCTGTCTGTGGTCAATCTGAAGCAGGCCATAATCTGCTATAGTCTATGCTTTCACTGTATAATCTACATCCTATTAGACTCTAATGATGACATAGCCTATGTGTGCTATAGCAGAATTATTCATCATATACATGGAGATGCAAATATTATCTATTGTTGTGGGATGGTAATCATTTTTCTGGCAACTTAAGTTCTTCCCATAGCTATTTCTCCTGATTCCACTATACATATGAACGCTTGGTTTGTCTGACAGCTACTTTTCCTAAAAAAGCAAAACAACAACCTTCGTGAGACAAACTCACTATAATGTAGCAACATTAATTTAGAATACTCACAGAAAGCAATAATGAACCTACTCAAAAAGTGAATAGACCAAAATTAAACAAAAATAAAATATATAAAGTTTTACTGAATCATAATATTAAAAACATTTAAAATAGGGGAGACCAGAAAACAGCATCAAAAACCATAGTACAGGGTCAATCATTAGTTGGAATACTGACCAAATAACATGATTGAATGTAATAAGAATCCCATATAAATAAACTAAATAGTGCATAAATCTATTAGACAAACACGTCTAGAAGTAAAGTGCATAAAGAACATAAAGTTAAAGGGATATAATAGATTAATATCTACCAGTAGGCAGTAACTCATGGCTCCTGTAACTCCAAAGCTACTTTTCCTAACCTAAGCATAGGGATACACACTCAATTCACCTGATTGTCCATGTAATTTCAGTGAGGAATGGGGAGTAAATCACGGCCAAACACCTGAATGGTGGCTTATCACCAACCGAGAACAAATGACTATCTAAAGGCCCCATACACATTATAAGCAGGAAATTGCTGGGTTGACTACCAGTCAAAAGTGTATTGTGGCTTCCCAACTGTCCCCAAAAGATGATATCCGGGGAGACAAGGATCCTGTATTATCCGGAGAGATAAGGATCCTGTATGTCTGACTTTTGCTATTCTACAGATAAATTGCCATCATAGGAATCTCATAGAGAACACAGGAGCACTCGTCTGAGTGCTCGTGTGCACGGGAGGCTCAGGAGCGATAGCTGTCAGCCGACCGTGTATAGGGGCCTTTAGGCCAAAGGACATTTGCTTAAGACAGCCAACTAAAATTTCTGCTGGGAAAAGAGGCAGAATAAATACAAGCTTGCTTTATCCACATCTATTCTTGAACAAACGATCTAAACATTACTCAACAAATACGTTGTATAGACTTTTCGGTAATAATTGTTTTCACTTACTAAACTGCTCCATAAATTTACTAGACATTGCTGTGAGCTAAACCATCACTTCATTAGGTTCTCTCTTTACTCCCTGTACATATAAAATATGAGACTTTTTATAAAGGCAAGAGTCTCATTATCACATAAAGAGGAAATGATAAAACTTGTGCACTAAGCTCAACTACTCCGCTATGCTCTTACGTGGAGACAAATACATTCAATTTAGTACATTTTCTTCGGATGGTCTATGTCTGAGACACAATTTAAACCAATGCAAACAAAGTGCTTGGATTTTATCTAGGTATATTTATTTCTTCTACTTTGTGCTTGCCAATTGTATCCACGGCAGAAACATGTTGCTTGCTTCATTTCTCTTGTCAGTGTAAAAAGCTGACCATAAAGAATTCACCTTAGAGATGTACATGAGCATAAATATGTGCACTGCTTTTATTTGTGTCTCCAATATGGACTCTTTATAAAGCTAAATGGACATATCTGTAAATCTATGGCAGAATTGGCTGGTCCTTTCGGTACAATTTTAACCCCTTCATGACCTTGGGATTTTCCATTTTTCCGTGTTCGTTTTTCGCTCCCCTCCTTCCCAGAGCCATAACTTTTTTATTTTTCTGTCAATTTGGCCATGTGAGGGCTTATTTTTTGAGGGACGAGTTGCACTTTTGAACAACATCATTGGCTTTACCATGTCGTGTACTAGAAAACGTGAAAAAAATTCCAAGTGCGGTGAAATTGCAAAAAAAGTGCAATCCCACACATGTTTTTTGTTTGGCTTTTTTGCTAGGTTCACTAAATGCTAAAACTGACCTGCCATTATGATTCTCCAGGTCAGTACGAGTTCATAGACACCTAACATGACTAGGTTATTTTTTATCTAAGCGGTGACAAAAAATTCCAAACTTTGCTAATTAAAAAAAAAAATTGCGCCATTTTCCGATGCTCATAGCGTCTCCATTTTTCATGATCTGGGGTCCGGTGAGGGCTTATTTTTTGCATGCCGAGCTGGCGTTTTTAATGATACCATTTTGGTGCAGATACGTTCTTTTGATCGCCCGTTATTGCATTTTAATTCAATGTCGTGGCGACCAAAAAAACGTAATTCTGGCGTTTCGAATTTTTTTCTTGCTACGCCGTTTGGTGATCAGGTTAATTCTTTTTTTATATTGATTGATCGAGCGATGCTGAACGCGGCGATACCAAATATGTGTAGGTTTGATTTTTTTTTATTGATTTATTTTGATTGGGGCGAAAGGGGGTGATTTAAACTTTTATATTTTTTTATTTTTTTCACATTTTTTTTTACTTTTTTTTTTACTTTCGCCATGCTTCAATAGCCTCTATGGGAGGCTAGAAGCAGGCATAACACGATCGGCTCTGCTGCATAGCAGCGATCTGATGTTCGCTGCTATGTAGCAGAAATGCAGGTGTGCTGTGAGCACCAACCACAGGGTGGCGCTCACAGCTGCCGGGGATCAGTAACCATAGAGGTCTCAAGGAGCTTTATGGTTACTATTCTGAAGCATCGCCGACCTCCGATCATGTGACGGGGGTCGGCGATGCGATCATTTCCGGCCGCCCGGCCGGAAGTGCCGGTTAAGTTTGAACAGCTGACATGTGCCCGCAATAGCGGCGGGTGAAATCGCGATTCAGCCACCGCTATTAACTAGTTAAATGCCGCTGTCAAACGCAGACAGCGGCATTTAACTAGTTAATAGCGGTGGCTGAATCGCGATTTCACCCGCCGCTATTGCGGGCACATGTCAGCTGTTCAAAACAGCTGACATGTCCCAGCTTTGATGCGGGCTCACCGCAGAGCCCTGCATCAAAGCAGGGGATCTGACCTCGGACGTACTATCCCGTCCGACGTCAGAAAGGGGTTAAGAGCCACAACATTTATTTCCTATGGAAAACTGTTACAGAAATTAAATGAAATCTGTCCACAAATTGTTACAGTGTCTAATGTTACAATGTTCTTCTGTAAAAAGAGGTACCGTTGAGTGTATGGAACTTTCTCACCTGCAAGTATCTTACTGGTGAATTAGGACACCTTCCTTTCATTACGCCACCCTTATCCACCCCTTCCCTGTTGGCAGCAGTTCAGACAACTTCTTAGTTCTTAGTCACCATAAAAGAAAACATAGGGAAGAGGCATATATTCAGCAGCAGTTTCTCTGAGCGATACTGGGAGACAGCATGAGGAGTGACAGCTGATGGATTATATAAGGTTGTGTGAAAAAGTGTTTGCCCCTTCCGGATTTCCCATTCTTTTGAATGTTTGTCACACTTACATACTTCAGATCACCAAACAAAATTAAATATTAGACAAAGATAACACTAGTAAACACAAAAAGCAGTTTTTATATGAAGGTGTTTATTATTAGGAGAAAATGAAATCCAAACCTACAGAGCCCTGTGTGAAAATGTTATTGCTCTCAAAACATAATAACTGGTTGGGCCACCCTTAGCAGCAACAAGTGCAATCAAGCGTTTGCGATAGCTGGCAATGATTCCTTTACATTGCTCTAGAGCAGTGTTTCCCAAACTCCAATCCTCACAGCCCCAACAGGTCATGTTTTCAGGATTTCCGTAGTATTGCACAGGTGACGGAAGTATCATCAAGGCATCAGGAATTCTCTCACCTGTGTATTACTAGTAATACTATGGCAATCCTGAAAACATGACCTGTGGGGGGCCGTAAGGACCGAAGTTTGGGAAACACTGCTCTAGAGGAATTTTGGCCACTCATATTTGAAGAATTCTTGTAATTCAGCTACATTGGAGGGTTTCTGAGTGTGAACCACCTTTTTAACGTCATTCCACAGCATCTCAATCAGATTAAGATTAAGGTTGAGACTTTGACTAGGCCACTCCAAAATTTTAAATTTGTTTCTTTTAAGCAATTCAAGGTGGACTTGTTGGTGTTTTTTGGATCATTGTCCTGCCACATAACTCAAGTGCGCTTCAACCTTGAGATCATGAACAGATGGCAGGACATTCTCCTTCAGGATTTTTTGGTAGACAGCAGAATTCATGGTTCCATTTACCACAGCAAGTCTTCCAGGTCATGAAGCAGCAAAACAGTCCCAGATCATCAGTCTGCCACCAATATATTTTACCGTTGGTATGATGTTCCTTTTCTGAAATGCTGTGTTACTTCTATGCCAGATGTAATGGGACATACACCTTCCAAAAAATTCAACTTTTGTCTTGTTAGTCCACAAAGTAATCTCCCAAAAGTCTTGGGGATCATCAAGATGTTTTCTGACAAAACTGAGACGAGCCCTTATGTTCTTATTGGTTT
Organism: Ranitomeya variabilis; assembly: GCF_051348905.1. Taxonomy (NCBI): domain Eukaryota; kingdom Metazoa; phylum Chordata; class Amphibia; order Anura; family Dendrobatidae; genus Ranitomeya; species Ranitomeya variabilis. The sequence continues at coordinate 377,575,412 of NC_135232.1, forward strand.
TCATCTTGGAACTCTGCCATGCTAGCCATTTTTGCCCAGTCTCTTTCTCATGGTGGAGTCATGAACACCGGCCTTAACAGAGGCAAAAGAGACTTGCAGATCTTTGGATGTTGTTGTGGGGTCTTTTGTGACCTCTTGGATGAGTCATCACTGCGCTCTTGGGGTAATTTTGGTGGGGCGATCACTACTGGGAAGGTTCACTACTGTTCCATGTTTTTGCCATTTGGGGATAATGGCTCTCACTGTGACTTTCTGGAGTCTAAAAACTTAAAAAATGGCTTTATAACCTTTTCCAGACTGAAAGATCTTAATTACTTTGTTTCTCATTTGTTCCAGAATTTCTTTGGATTGCAGCATGATGATTAGCTTTTGAATATCTTTTGGTCTACTTCCCTTTGTCAGACAGGTCCTATTTAAATGATTTCTTGATTGGTAACAGGTGTGGCAGTAATCAGGCCTGGGTGTGGCTCGGGAATTTGAACTCATCTTCCCAAAGATGTGATAAACCACAGTTAATTTATGTTTTACGTTGAATAGTGGGGCAATGACTTTTTCACACAGGGCCCTGTAGATTTGGATTTCTTTTTCCCTCAATAACTAAGACCTTCATTTAAAAACTGCATTTTGTTCTTACATATGTTATCTTTATCTAATATTTAAATTTGTTTGTGATCTGAAACGTTTAAGTGTGACAAACTTGCAAAAGAATAGTAAATCAGGAAGGGGGAAAATAGTTTTTCACATAATTGTAGCTCAGCTCTTAACAGTAAGCTGGTATATGCTGCCCAATCTAAGGACAGCATGTATCAGGCACTAGCTGCATAATCTCAGCCAGGTATGTTTGTCTCTAAAATGCTGCGGTGCTTCAAAGACAAACATACTTTAATAGCTCCTGGGGACAAAGACTGCACTATAGGCCTGTTGGACAGGTGGGCCTCTGGCGGCTTCACTACACCTGCTGTCCTGGATTGAAAGGTCTCTGCCTACGTGCATGTATAGGCAGAGACCTGTCAATCCAGGGCATCAGATGTAGAGATGCCGCCAGAAACCCAACCATCCGACTAGTCTACAGTGCAGCCAAATCCCCGAAGGCTTTTAACCCCTTCGTGACCTATGATGTATAGGTACATCATAGGTCACCTCCACCTGTTTCATGCGTACTCCAGAACTGAGCCTGCATGTTTTTAGGCACATGAGAAAAATAACCACCAGATGTAAACATGAAATTCCATTTGCAGATTTTGCAAAAGAAGAGGAATTAAATAATAATATAATTTGTAAAAAAGAAAGCCTTTATACCATGATTAAATTATATTAACATAAAACAAGTACATTTAATCTAATCAGCTGTCATGTGCCCCTCGGCTGTTAACATGTTAAATGCAGTTGTCAATCTCTGACAGCGGCATTTAACTGGAAGTGCGTAACTAGCTCAGCCCATCAGTGCCCCGTCACATGATCATGGGGCACCGATGGGTTGGCATGACAACCCGAGGTCTGCAGGAGACCCTTATGATTGTCATAGCTGATCTGCTATGAGCACCGCCCCGTGGCCAGCTTTCATAGCAGATGAGCATTTCTGCTACACATAGCATTCATAGCAAATGAGCATTTCTGCTACACATAGCAGGCTATGTGTAGCACAAGTGATCAGAAGATTGCAGCTTCAAGTCTCCTATGGAGACTAATGAAGCAAGTAAATAAGTTTTCAAAAATATTAAAAAATAAAAAAAAGCTTAAATCACCCCCTTTTGTCCTATTCAAAATAAAATAAAAAATATATACTCTGCTCAAAAAAATAAAGGGAACACTAAAATCCCACATCCTAAATATCACTGAATTAAATATTCCAGTTGCAAATCTTTATTCATTACATAGTGGAATGTGCTGAGAAGAATAAAACATAAAAATGATCAATGAAATAAAAATTAATATCCCATGGAGGTCTGAATTTGGAATGATACTCAAAATTAAAGTGGAAAATCAAATTACAGGCTGATCCAACTTCAGTGGAAATGCCTCAAGACAACAAAATGATGCTCAGTAGTGTGTGTGGCCTCCACGTGACTGCATGACCTCCATACAACACCTGAAGAGGCGGTGGATGGTCTCCTGAGGGATCTCCTCCCAGACCTGGACTAAAGCATCCGCCAACTCCTGGACAGTCTGTGGTGCAACGTGACATTGGTGGATGGTGCGAGACATGATGTCCCAGATATGTTCAATCGGATTCAGGTCTGAGGAATGGGCGGGCCAGTCCATAGCTTCAATGCCTTCATCTTGCAGGAACTGCTGACACACTCCAAGGTCTCACAAGGGGTCTGAGGATCTCATCTCAGTACCTAATGGCAGTCCAGCTACCTCTGGCGAGCACATGGAGGACTGTGTGGCCCTCCAAAGAAATGCCACCCCACACCATTACTGACCCACTGCCAAACCGGTCATGCTGAAGGATGTTGCAGGCAGCAGATCACTCTCCACAGCGTATCCAGATTCTATCACGTCTGTCACATGTGCTCAGTGTGAAACTGCTTTCATCTATGAAGAGCACAGGGCACAAGTGGCGAATTTGCCAATCCTGGTGTTCTGTGGCAAATGCCTAGTGTCCTGCAAGGTGTTGGGCTGTGAGCACTACCCTCACCTGTGGACGTCGAGCACTCAGACCATCCTCATGGAGTCGGTTTCTAACCGTTTGTGCAGACACATGCACAGTTGTGACCTGCTGGAGGTCATTTTGCAGGGCTCTGGCAGTGCTCCTCCTGCTCCTCCTTGCGCAAAGGCTGAGGTAGTGGTCCTGCTGCTGAGTTGTTGCCCTTCTACGACCCCCTCCACGTCTCCTGGTGCACTCGCCTGTCTCCTGGTAGCACCTTCAGCCTCTGGACACTACGCTGACAGACACAGCAAACCTTCTTGCCACAGCTTGCATTGATGTGCCACAAAACATCAGCCAGAAAGCATTGGTACTGAGATATGGTCTGTGGTCCCCACCTGCAGAACCACTCCTTTACTGAGTGTATCTTCAAAATTGCCAATAATTTCCATCTGTTGACTATTCCATTTGCACAACAGCATGTGAAATTGATTGTTAAACAGTGTTGCTTCCTAAGTGGACAGTTTGATTTCACAGAAGTTTGATTTACTTGGAGTTACATTCTGTTGTTTAAGTGTTCCCTTTATTTTTTTGAGCAGTGTATATATATATGCAGCGCCCCAGAGTCCTGGTCGTTGCAGTACTGCCGCTCCGCCGCTAAGGGGAGAGATGGTACGTCTGATGGCACTTAAGGAGTTCACCTGACCAGGTATCACAGTCACACTTTACACTTCACATTCTGGCCACCAGGGGGAGCAAAGGGTTCTATGTATTAGGCCACTCCTCACAATCTGGTAAAACTGGGGGCTGGATAGGAAGTTAGTCAGAAGCTGACTGGGTTGGATCCAAGCAACATCCTGTGGCAGAGGGTGTTGCAGGGGAAGATTCAGGGGGGTCTCTGTCAGGGGTGGGATCCTGACAGTGGCTTAACGAACAGAACAGAACGTTACGAAGCCGCGCCTGCACCCGTTGCGGTGGCATCCTAAGAAAGGAAACGAAGCGAGATTTATTGTGGAGAAGTGAGAAACGAGATCGCAGCAAAAAGGAGATAAAGCCAGTAGGAGTCGTGCCGTAAGATCGAGGCAACATCCTACTGAGGCGCGTAGCCGGTGGCCGGAACACCGAGGAAGTATTAGGCTCCAAGCAATACTTCAAACAGCGGCAGGACAGTTAATTTTAGGTTGGCTGTCTCATCTAAATCACCTAAGCAGACATAGGGGGCAATTATGGGAGAGGGGCGACGCTAGGGTCCCGGAAGAACTCTAGGCCTACCCGTCATACGGGTGCGTCCTATCCATATCATCTGGGGGACGGAGAAAGAACATCAGAACAGATACGAGTTGTGAGAGAAGAACATCAGAAACAGACACAACAGTTGTAAGGACTATCCCGTGGTGCTCAGCAGGGAGGTACTACAACACAGGTGCTAGAAGGTAGGCACTGATTTACACCTGCAAAGGAAACTCTGGATGTGCCTTCGGACTGGCCGGTCTCAGCCAGCCCTGTTAGCAGTACTCTGGATTGAGGATCCTGAAGCCTTCAGTAAAGAGGTAAAGAGACTGCAACCCTATGTCCTCGTTGTTCATCGCGACCTGCACCACGCACCATCATCACATATTTCATTGGACGCCCCTTAGCAGGGTCACGGACCGGGTCTAGCCACCGTGACAACCCCAGAACTGAGACAGAGAGGCCCGGTACCGAGTACCCCGTGGCCCTGCATCTGGGGGCGCTCCAACTTGGCATCACGAACAGGATCTACTTAAGCCTGAAGAATCAGGTCATGTGTGCCTTGGAACTGTGACTGAATTGTGCTTGAACTGCGATTTATTGCAAAGACCGTGGATTGCCACTTGCCGCCAAAAGTTCCCGCCAAAACCCCCGCCATTGCAGCGCCACGGGGAGCACAGAGAAAGAAGAAGGGTGTGCCATGGGAGGAGACTTTCAGAGCGGCGCCAAAAGTGGCGACCGCCCCCTCCGACTACTGTTACGAGATGACGACCTGCCCAGAAGCAGAGGAGAACCGCCCCCTGATTTGCAACGCCGGGAACGAGAGGAAGGAGAAGCTATGCCCTCAGAAAATGGAGGGGCAACGTACTTGTGCCACCGAAGATCCCGGAGCAAGGATGGCGACCAGCGAGTCCCAGAGCGACGGCAAAGTGATCCCGGCCTGTCCTCGCCTACCGGAGACGGACCCGAATCCACCACCGCTGGAGGATCCGGACTTCTCGGAGCTACAGGTGGCAGAGCCGAGCCAGCCTATCCCGAACGCGGAGCCAGCCGCTGTGAAGCCACGGAAGTCGGAGCCGGGCGAGAGGGTCGCATTGGAGGAACCGCAGTCCGGGCTGCAGCCGATTCCAGTGTCCTTGTCAACGGAACAGATCGGCATCGGTGGAATCACATCAGACGCAGGTATGGAAAGCGTCCCTGCTCCTCCGACCGATCCTGCTCCCCCGACCGATCCTGCTCCCGTGACCGCTCCCCAGCCTGACAATAACCGAGTTTTCACCGCTGAGCTGGTAGTGCTAACCCCAGGCACCATGGAGAAGCTGGTGCCTCCGTTACCAACAACAATGGGGAAACCGCTAGATGTGAGCTCAGAGAGGGTGATCTTTCAGTGGGACACCCCACGGATCGGGCCGGATGGGACCAGGTAGGAGGGCCTCAGCATTGCTGCGCTCACCTGGGAACAGTATAAGCAATGCTTAATTCTACAATGGCAAAACCAAAAAGAGACAGAACCAAATGACCCACCAAAAGTACAAAGACCAAAGACTGAACACAACAGGAGGAACTCGGTAAGGCAGGGGACTGTACTGGCCTTTCACCCGAAGCGGGGTTGGGGCTCTATACAAGAACCGGGACTGCCGACTGAAATCTTCTTTACCAGCGACAATGTGAAAACCCCGTTCTGCAATAGATGTGACAATCAACTACCATGTAAAGGGGACCAGGTGACCTACACTCGCCACCGGAGTGCGCAGGGGTGGTGCGCTCGAGACGTCCAACGATGCGAGCCGGCAGTAGCGCCACCTGCTGCCCCGACTACGACTAACCCAGATTTGACCAACGCCACTACTGTCGCCACGGTGTGTATTATCGCCGCTACTGAACTTGCAACCACAGCTGACATTCGAATCCAGACACCGGGTGATCTGACTGCGCCTGAGAGACCGACCAATGATACTGATCCTGCATCCGCCAAAGACAGAGGACCGCAGCCTTACCGGCCGGAGAGTGTCCGTCACCAGCTGATGCAGTGTAACCTCCTGTAAAGATAAACCTCAGAACCACGAGTATGTAAATAGTTAACTCTTTGTTTCCCTGCTTTTTGCTGCTAATACCCGACTAGGGTTATTCTTAAAGGGATCCCTTCGTTTACCCGGGATCCCTATTGCTTTTTATTTTTGCTTTTGTTTTCCTTTTTGCTTTTGTTCCACAATGTTACAAAGACTGCCGAATCATGGACGGTGAATGGTTCACAAACTGTATTGTAAATAGTTTGCACCTTCTTAAAGGTGCCCCTTACTGGTTTTACATGAAGGAGAGCTTTGTGAAGAGACTGTTCCTGAGTACAGCATGGAATCTCTTGCCTTAACTGGACTTGCAGATAGAGAGAGTCTGCATTACCTCAAAGAGACTTGGTTCCCTCTTAAAGGGAAGGTTCACTAATTGCACTTAAAGTATAATGTTGCCTTAAAAGAAAGTAGATGGTAATAATGTTTTACATAGGAGTAATATGTAGTTAGCTATATAGTTATAGAGAATGTTTAATAATGTTACTAGAGAATGAGGACAGGAAAGAGTTGAAAGCCGAGTTTCAATAAAGTAAACCCGTAGGGGTTAGATAGTGAGTCCTCCTGAGAACCATAGAGAGATGATTAATTGATCCTGTACTAAGAAAAGAGGCAGTAGGCCTGGGCAGATAGACAGGCGGTCCTGCATATGAAAAAATCAGAGAGTAAAAAGAAAATGTTGCACTTAGAAGAGAAAAATAAAGAAAAAGTTAATTTATATTTTAGAAGTTTTATAGTAAGCCTTTAGTGGGTTCAGCTTATACGCCCTTAAAGGAAAAGTTAAATTATTGTTCAGAATTTGCACATAGTAGAATACCCGGCTGGGTAATAGAAGTTATTTATAGTATGTTATTTAAAATATTTAACCATGTTTTGTTTGTAACGTTCAAGAGTCCTCACCTCCCATAAAGGGAAGCACTGTTATTATTACTTGTTCATTGCATTTCAAAATTTGTATGTCTTTTGCTGACATGTATTGTTGTCTTCTTCCCAGTCCGGGAGTAATGGATTTAACTGGGGGGGAGTGCAGCGCCCCAGAGTCCTGGTCGTTGCAGTACTGACGCTCCGCCGCTAAGGGGAGTGAACCTCGGAAATGACTCTGCTGGTCCACTTATCCGGAACAAACAGTCTGTCAGGTGGACAAGACTCAGGCCTATCAGCCTGAAATCTCTGCAACACACGTCGCAGATCCGGAGAAATAGCTGACAAGATAACTCCATCTTTAAGAATACCAACAGGATCAGCGACTCCAGGAGCATCAGGCACAAAGCTCCTAGAAAGAGCATCGGCCTTCACATTCTTTGAACCTGGTAAATACGAGACAACAAAATCAAAGCGGGAGAAAAACAATGACCAGCGGGCCTGTCTCGGATTAAGGCGTTTAGCAGACTTGAGATACATCAGATTTTTGTGATCAGTCAAGACCACCACACGATGCTTAGCACCCTCGAGCCAATGACGCCACTCCTCAAATGCCCATTTCATGGCCAACAACTCCCGATTGCCCACATCATAATTTCGCTCGGCAGGCGAAAACTTCCTAGAGAAAAAGGCACAAGGTTTCATAACAGAGCAACCAGGGCCTCTCTGCGACAAAACGGCCCCTGCCCCAATCTCCGAAGCATCCACCTCAACCTGAAAGGGAAGTGAGACGTCAGGCTGGCACAAAACAGGCGCCGAAGTAAACCGGCGTTTCAACTCCTGGAAAGCCTCCACGGCAGCAGGAGCCCAGTTAGCTACATCGGAGCCCTTCTTGGTCATATCCGTCAAAGGTTTCACAATGCTAGAAAAATTAGCGATAAAACGACGGTAGAAGTTAGCGAAGCCCAAGAACTTCTGAAGACTCTTAACTGACGAGGGCTGAGTCCAATCAAGAATAGCTCGGACCTTGACTGGGTCCATCTCCACAGCAGAAGGGGAAAAAATGAACCCCAAAAAGGGAACCTTCTGTACACCAAAGAGACACTTTGAGCCCTTGACAAACAAAGAATTTTCACGCAAAATTTTAAAGACCAACCTGACCTGCTCCACATGCGAATCCCAATTATCAGAAAAAACCAAAATATCATCCAGATAAACAATCAAAAATTTATCCAGATACTTCCGGAAAATGTCATGCATAAAGGACTGAAAAACTGAAGGCGCATTGGAGAGCCCAAAAGGCATCACCAAGTACTCAAAATGACCTTCGGGCGTATTGAATGCGGTTTTCCATTCATCACCTTGCTTAATGCGCACAAGGTTGTACGCACCACGAAGGTCTATCTTGGTGAACCACTTGGCACCCTTAATCCGGGCAAACAAGTCAGACAACAGCGGTAAAGGATACTGAAATTTGACAGTGATCTTATTTAAAAGCCGATAATCAATACAAGGTCTCAAAGATCCGTCCTTTTTTGCCACAAAAAAGAATCCCGCACCAAGAGGGGAAGAAGACGGACGAATATGTCCTTTTTCCAGAGACTCCTTGATATATGAACGCATAGCGGTATGTTCAGGTACCGACAGATTAAACAGTCTTCCCTTAGGAAATTTACTGCCTGGGATCAAATCTATAGCACAGTCACAGTCCCTATGAGGAGGCAGTGCACTGGACTCAGACTCACTGAAGACATCCTGATAATCAGACAAATACTCCGGAACTTCCGAAGGCGTAGAAGAAGCAATAGACACAGGCAGGGAATCCTCATGAATACCACGACAGCCCCAACTTGAGACTGACATAGCCTTCCAGTCCAGGACTGGATTATGGGTCTGTAACCATGGCAGCCCTAAAACGACCAAATCATGCATTTTATGTAAAACCAGGAAACGTATCACCTCGCAGTGTTCAGGAGTCATGCACATGGTAACCTGAGTCCAATACTGCGGTTTATTTGCTGCCAATGGTGTAGCATCAATACCCCTAAGAGGAATAGGATTTTCTAATGGTTCAAGAGTAAATCCACAGCGCTTAGCAAATGAGAGATCCATGAGACTCAGGGCAGCACCTGAATCTACAAACGCCATGACAGGATAAGATGACAGTGAGCAAATCAAAGTTACAGACAGAATAAATTTAGGTTGCAAATTACCAACGGTGACAGGACTAACAACCTTAGCTATACGTTTAGAGCATGCTGAGATAACATGTGTAGAATCACCACAGTAGTAGCACAAGCCATTCCGGCGTCTATGAATTTTCCGCTCATTTCTAGTCAGGATTCTATCACATTGCATTAAATCAGGTGTCTGTTCAGACAACACCATGAGGGAATTTGCGGTTTTTCTATCACATTGCACCGAATTAGGTGTCTGTTCAGACAACACCATGAGGGAATTTGCGGTTTTGCGCTCCCGCAACCGCCGGTCAATTTGAATAGCCAGTGCCATAGTATCATTCAGACCTGTGGGAATGGGAAAACCCACCATAACATTCTTAATGGCTTCAGAAAGGCCATTTCTAAAATTAGCGGCCAGTGCACACTCGTTCCAATGTGTCAGCACGGACCATTTCCGAAATTTTTGGCAATACACTTCAGCCTCGTCCTGCCCCTGAGACATAGACAGCAAGGCCTTTTCTGCCTGAATCTCAAGATTGGGTTCCTCATAAAGTAAACCGAGCGCCAGAAAAAACGCATCAAGATCAGCCAATGCCGGATCTCCTGGCGCCAGCGAAAAAGCCCAATCCTGAGGGTCGCCCCGTAAGAACGAAATAACAATCTTTACTTGCTGAGCAGAATCTCCTGATGAACAGGGTCTCAGGGACAAAAACAATTTACAATTATTCACGAAATTCCTAAACTTAAACCTGTCTCCGGAAAACAGTTCAGGAATCGGTATTTTAGGTTCTGACCTAGGATTTCTGATAACATAGTCTTGTATGCCCTGCACACGAGTAGCCAGCTGGTCCACACTTGTAATCAAGGTCTGGACATTCATGTCTGCAGCAAGCATAGCCACTCTGAGGTAAAGGGGAAGGAGAAAAAAAAAAACTCAGAATCTTCTTTCTTATAATCCCTCTTCTGCAATGCATTAAACATTTAATACTGGCCTGGCAAACTGTTATGACCCCAATGGCGAGGGTCTCAGAGGAACGTGGAAGTCTGCAGAATACAAAAATCCAGCTCATAGGGCAGTGGTAACTGGGTTGACCATATATCTACTCCTAACGCCAACACTAGAAGTAGCCGGGGATCATTCCTACGTTGATTCTAGATGACACGCGCCAGCCGGAGAATCTAGCTACCCCTAGTAGAGGAAAACAAAGACCTTTCTTGCCTCCAGAGAAGGGGACCCCAAAGCTGGATAGAAGCCCCCCACAAATAATGACGGTGAGGTAAGAGGAAATGACAAACACAGAAATGAACCAGGTTTAGCACAGAGAGGCCCGCTTACTGATAGCAGAATAAAGAAAGGTAACTTATATGGTCAACAAAAACCCTATCAAAATCCACACTGGAAATTCAAGAACCCCCGAACCGTCTAACGGTCCGGGGGGAGAACACCAGCCCCCTAGAGCTTCCAGCAAAGGTCAGGATATAGATTTGGAACAAGCTGGACAAAAATACAAAACCAAAACAAATAGCAAAAAGCAAAAGGCAGACTTAGCTGATATAACTGGAACCAGGATCAGTAGACAAGAGCACAGCAGACTAGCTCTGATAACTACGTTGCCAGGCATTGAACTGAAGGTCCAGGGAGCTTATATAGCAACACCCCTAACTAACGACCCAGGTGCGGATAAAAGGAAAGACAGAAAAACCAGAGTCAAAAAACTAGTAACCACTAGAGGGAGCAAAAAGCAAATTCACAACAGTATCACAGTCACACTTTACACTTCACATTCTGGCCACCAGGGGGAGCAAAGGGTTCTATGTATTAGGCCACTCCTCACAATCTGGTAAAACTGGGGGCTGGATAGGAAGTTAGTCAGAGGCTGACTGGGTGGGATCCAGGCAACATCCTGTGGCAGAGGGTGTTGCAGGGGAAGATTCAGGGGGGTCTCTGTCAGGGGTGGGATCCTGACAGTGGCCTAACGAACAGAACAGAACGTTACGAAGCCGCGCCTGCACCCGTTGCGGCGGCATCCTAAGAAAGGAAACGAAGCGAGGTTTATTGTGGAGAAGTGAGAAACGAGATCGCAGCAAAAAGGAGATAAAGCCAGTAGGAGTCGTGCCGTAAGATCGAGGCAACATCCTACTGAGGCACGTAGCCGGTGGCCGGAACGCCGAGGAAGTATTAGGCTCCAAGCAATACTTCAAACAGCGGCAGGACGGTTAATTTTAGGTTGGCTGTCTCATCTAAATCACCTAAGCAGACATAGGGGGCAATTATGGGAGAGGGGCGACGCTAGGGTCCCGGAAGAACTCCAGGCCTACCCGTCATACGGGTGCGTCCTATCCATATCATCTGGGGGACGGAGAAAGAACATCAGAACAGATACGAGTTGTGAGAGAAGAACATCAGAAACAGACACAACAGCTGTGAGGACTATCCCGTGGTGCTCAGCAGGGAGGTACTACAACACACAGGCGCTAGAAGGTAGGCACTGATTTCCACCTGCAAAGGGAACTCTGGATGTGCCTTCGGACCGGCCGGTCTCAGCCAGCCCTGTTAGCAGTACTCTGGATTGAGGATCCTGAAGCCTTCAGTAAAGAGGTAAAGAGACTGCAACCCTGTGTCCTCGTTATTCATCGCGACCTGCTCCACGCACCATCATCACATCTTTCATTGGACGCCCCTTAGCAGGGTCACGGACCGGGTCTAGCCATCGTGACAACCCCAGAACTGAGACAGAGAGGCCCGGTATTGATTACCCCGCGGCCCTGCGTCTGGGGGCGCTCCATATATATTTGATATCGCCGAATTCAGAAACACCCGAGCCCCTTCTGAGCCGTGCCGTGCACCCAAACAGTAGATTTCCTCCACAAATAAGGTATCGGCGTATTCTGGAGAAATTGTACAAAAAATTTTGGGGTCCATTTTCTCATGTTAACCTTGTGAAAATAAAAAAGTGTGGGTCTAAAGTAAATTTTTTGTAAAAGAAAAAATAAATGTTCATTTTTTCTTTCCTCATTGCTTCAGTTCCTGTGAAGCAAATGGAGGGTTAATATACTTCTTGAATGTGGTTTTAAGCACCTTGAGGGGGGTAGTTTTGAGAATGGTGTAACTTTTGGATACTTTCTGTCATATAGACCCCTCAAAGTCACTTCAAATGTGAGGTGGTCCCTAAAAAAAATGATTTTGTAAATTTTGTTGGAAAAATGAGAAATCGCTGGTCAACTTTTAACCCTTATAACTTCCTAACAAAAAAAATTATGCTTCCAAAATTCTGCTGATGTAAAGTAGACATGTGGGGAATGTTATTTATTAACTATTTTGATTGCCATAACGCTCTGATTAAAGGGTATAAGAATTAAACGGTTGAAAATTTGATATTTAGAAAATTTTTGTCAAATTTCCTTTTTTTTTTCACAAATAAATGTGTCATATTGAAGAAATTTTACCACTATCATAAAGTACAATATGTCATGAAAAAACAGTCTCAGAATCAGTGGGATACGTTGATGCGTTCCAATATTATAACCTAATAAGAGACACTGATGAGAAAAAGGAGATGTGTTCTAGCTTCTTTAAATCCAAAAATCTACTAGAAAATGCTTCTTAAAAAACAATGGCAATGGAAAAGTGCAAGATATACGTAGTTATGCGTTACAAACGATCAAGGCATCCTTTATCTTGTCATATGAACTTTGCCATTGCCATGGTTTTTTTAAGAAGCATTTTCTAATAAATTTTTGGATTCAAAGGACTTGGAACACATCTCCTTTTTCTCATTAGTACTACACGGGTGGCCACACGAGTTCCGTGCTTCAGCAAGCTGTATGACGAAGTGGCTGAGCTGGTTCATTCTTCTTTCTTTGTTTCACTATAAAGTGACACTGGTCAGAATTGTAAAATTTGGCTTGGTCATTAAGGGGCTAAAATACTCTTGACTTCCCAGTTATTGTATTATAACAACATATTTATACAATATCTTAAATGTGCTTGTTTTATGTTAATATAATTTAATCATGGTATAAAGCCTTTTTTTTTGCAAATTGTAATATTATTCAATTCCTCATCTTTTGCAAAATCTTCAAATGGAATTTCATGTTTACATCTGGTGGTTATTTTTCTCACAGCTCAGAGGAGAATAATCCTGTGTGCTAAACAGTCAAGTATCAAAGGCTTATACAATTGGCTTTCACTGACATACAGTATTGTTACAAACTATCCTGAAAAAGATGAGTGACTAGAACAAGGGATATCAGAAGTTAGAAGCTCTTGTTATGGCATTATTATGCTTTATTTAGATTAAATGGTATACTCCTTTATTATATCATATATAGTTTTTGGTATAACTAAGCATCATAGTAATCTTATGATAAGAAGTAGAATCTCAAAATCCAACATACAGGGTGTGGGCAAGATGTATATACACAAGACTATTCATTAATGAATAAAAAGCAAATTCTTCAGAGAGATGGAAGGGAAGTGTGAAAGGCTAGCGTGAAGGCATGTGGACAAAGTACTGCTGTGAGATGTTTCAATAAAGCCAAATAATTCCTAATTTACTATTATAAGGCTAAGGTACAGAGAGCGTAGCATTCAGGAGCCCATTAGGAAGTAACAGGCAGTGCTTTGTTTTGTCTCTGTGTACAGGCCACTTACATATCGGGCTAGACTTTCTTTCTGAGCAGCCCAAAAAGCCTGTATAGTCATTTCAAAGCATCCAAGTTAACAATGTGGCAATGCTGAATAAGCAACATACGGTTGTGTAAACACTCTATTAGACATGGTAACGCTACATGGAGTGTAGCAAAGTCTTGTTACCCATGTCATTTGGAGCGTATTGCAGGGAAACAAACATTTTTAAGTTACATTGAAAGAATCTGGATTTTTTTTTAAATAAAACCATTTTCTGCAGAATACTGTAAAGAAATACAAGACTGTGGTCTGATGTATTCCAAAAGCTTATGATGCTAGCTAACTATTCCAAAGCAGATGAGAGAATGTAGCTACTGGCTCCAGAATTCTGTGCTTTGCACTTTATGTAATTACATGGACTGTGTTAGGGCTAGTGGAACACACCAAGAAAATATAGTTTTTTATTGTTATTGATGCGTTCGCAGCCCGGGGTCCACCGTGCAGGAAAACCTGCTGCTAGCAAATGGCAGCACTATATGGCGGTATTGGCTAGCTCTGTTAACTCACAGAACAGCCGTGAAAGCAAAGCACTGCGCCCTGTTAGACTTCACAGTGGCACAGGCTAACTGCCCAACAGAGAGCAGTCAGTGGTCATGCATGCACACAAAACTCCTCACCGGAGGTGCCAGCATTCTAGGGGCTTATTTCAGCCAGGTCCCTGAATACACACAAACACACAAACTCCTCGCCGGAGGTGCCAGCATTCTAGGGGCTTATTTCAGCCAGGTCCCTGAATACACACAAACACACAAACTCCTCGCCGGAGGTGCCAGCATTCTAGGGGCTTATTTCAGCCAGGTCCCTGAATACACACAAACACACAAACTCCTCGCCGGAGGTGCCAGCATTCTAGGGGCTTATTTCAGCCGGGTCCCTGAACATAATCTTACATGACCACACTGGCGCAAAGCACATAACTTAGAAAGATACTAGCGAATGGCCATGCGGCCATGCTAGCCTTTTATAGCTGCAGCCAGAACAAGACCTTCCTAGAAGGACCAATGAGAGGCTGCCACAAAGCCTGAGCACCTTCAGAACCTTCTTGGAGGACCAATGGGCTTTGCTGCAGTATCCAAGCATGTGACCCTCGATCTCCAATGAGAGATCTTACCCTGGGCATGCTCAGAAGGAGAAAAGCAGGACTTAGTCCAAAAAGCGTCTGCTCGCCGCTGCCCAGCACGGACTTCAAAGGCAGAAGCTGGAAAAGCAGCAGTAATCCTCTTCACAGAGTCAGATTGAGCGAGATGCTGGGACCGATGTCTCCGCTGAGCAGCCTCCACTGCGGCAGGAAAAGAATGGGAGACCGCAGCGGAGATGGCCCGAGATTCCCCATGTGCAGAGGCGGGAACTCAGCCCCTAACAGACTGGAACGTTGTTGTTTTTCTTCTGCAACAAGGTCCAATGCCAATTCTTCAATTACACAGCCATAGGGTTAAAGGGTAATTGCCATCTTGCTCATTAATGGGATGGCTAGAGGATAGATGTGGTTCACACTGCTGGAACCCACATTCTAAATCCATCTTGAAAACAAGCTCCTGTTCTTCGCCCCGGTCATTTGAGAGGTGGCTCATAACAATGGTTTGTGGAAGCTAAAGTACCATTTCTTAACAGCCAGCATCCGCGGCTCTTCTTTTGATTAGCTGGCATGGCATGAGATCATCGTTGCAGGGTGACTCACATGTGATGTCGCACCAGGCCAGCTAATCAAAAGAAGAGCCACGGATGTTAGCAGGTAAAGGCTGCACTCCTGCTCCCACAGTTGTGACCAATAGAGATGGATGTGAGAATCGATTCGCACCAACACTAGTAGATATGTCATATGTACAAGGTGGAAATGACTCAACTTTGCGTTCACTTTCAGAAAACTGCTCATGTGACTTGGAGAGATATCAGAAGTTTTATTGGTTAGGGGGGAATCTGGGTCACCCCATTAAGACTAAAACACATTTTCCAGCCTGGCAAGGAAGAGTTAAAGTTATACAATAGACTATAATGCAAACCTAATAGAGGATTTCAGCTTTCTACAGTATAGCAAGCAGGATCAAATGCACAATGCACTCTAAGGGCGCGTTCATATGAGCATATAATAAGTCATGACATGGACCCAGTAAAGCCAGTGGGTCAATGCCCATGGTTGATTTTACGCATGGACCGAAGGTCAACATGGAAAAATATCACAGCATGCAATATTCTGGTTTGTTTTGAACCAGAATAATGCCTGCAATGTAAAGGCAGCTGAGAAATGTAGTTCTTTATGATTAACAAACAAAACAAAATGCCTGGTGGTTATGTCGAAATGCTCCGAGTACAAGTTTGTGCCTTGTATATATTAAAACTAATTAATCCCAAGAACATCTCGGAGAATCATATGATCGACCGATCACCGATCGACCAAACCGCTGCATGACCAGCTCTATCCTCGCCTACTGTACCCATCCCTTGTAGATTGTGAGCCTTCGCAGGCAGAGTCCTCTCTCCTGCTGTACCAGTTATGACTTGTATTGTTTAAGATTATTGTACTTGTTTTTATTATGTATACCCCTCCTCACATGTAAAGCGCCATGGAATAAATGGCGCTATAACAATAAATAATAATAATAATTCAGAAAATGTAGTACTCGGTTCAACTAACTTTATTCAGAGATAAAAACTCACTTTAAAAAGGGTTACTCTGTCCTAAGTATCAGGCCACGTTCACACATTCAGTATTTGGTCAGTAATTTACCTCAGTATTTGTAAGCCAAAATCAGGAGTGGGTGAAAAGCTCACATAAGCGTATAACTCGAAATCTATATTTTATCGGAAATCACTTGGACCAATGTTATATTATGGGGCAGTGCAGATCTGCATTTTCTTTTTTCTCATGCCAATTCGGTCTGTAGAAAAAAATTGCACCATGATGCGAGTGGTTCCTTGAATCGGATGTCATCCAAGTGCAGTGCAATTACCATGGACACAGGTAATGGAGGAAATGGAGCAATTAAGTTGTCCGTCTTCTCCTCACCTGTGATACAATTCTTCATGCGAGAGAATCTGATCATAGCAAACTGACACTCAGCGCCATGTGTCATTGCCTTAGACTATCAGATTCTCTTGGAAGAGATAATCATTACTCATGTGATCTAGGCCTAATTCATAAAATGGCCACTATCTTGTTACAGTGATAGAAACCTGTACAGCAATAGTACTAGAACAGGTGTCGATCAATGAAACAAGATGGCAGTCACATATATTTACTATAGTAATTAGAGAAAGTTATCCCTGACTGAGGGCATTCTGGATATGTTACTATGTAGTTTATGTAGCTGGCTCACTCATCTGCATATGACACGATAATAAATGGACATAAAATTGAGTTCCCCAGTATGTGACCAGTCATGAACAGACCAACTAGGGGTCGGGGTAGTTACTATTTACTACTGGTAAACCTACACTATTCTCCAGCACATAAACGCTGAGTCACACTTAACGATATCGTTAACGATATCGTTGCAACGTCACGCTTTTGGTGATCCCAAATCATTGATTGTTGGTACACACGCCGATCCAGCGATGACAGCGGGTGATCAGCGACCAAAAAATGGTCCTGATCATTCCCCAACAACCAACAATCTCCCAGGAGGGGCCTGATCGTTGGTCGCTATCACACATAACGAGATCGTTAGCGGGATCGTTGCTACGTCACCAAAAGCGTGACGGAACGATATCGTTAACGATATCGTTATGTGTGACTTAGCCTTTACACTGCCTTGTTATTAAGTAGAGGTACCGTCACACTCAGTGATGCTGCAGCGATATAGACAACGAGCCGATCGCTGCAGTGTCGCTGTTCAGGTCGCTGTAGAGACGTCAAACACAGCAGCTCCAGAACGATGCAGGAGCGATCCTGTGACGTAACGGTGATTCACTTATCGTTCTCACAGGTCGTTAGCTCCATGTAAAACATTGCTGGCATTGTTGCTTTTGCTGCCAAACACGACGATACACGCCGACCTGACGATCAAATAAAGTTCTGGACTTCTAGCTCCGACCAGCGATATCACAGCGGGATCCACATCGCTGCTGCGTGTCAAACACAACGAGATCGCTAACCAGGACGCTGCAACGTCACAGATCGTTGTCGTTCTCGTTGTAAAGTTGCTGAGTGTGAAGGTACCTTAACTGTTGTCCATACAAAGGTCGATCTGGAGAGAAGACAGAGATAAGCTTTCAGCTCCCGCTCCATAATTTCACCACACACTGCTGTATGAAGGATGGGGCATGAGAGGAGAAGAAATAAGCAGCAATCAGTCTTCAGATCTAATCAGACATTTATTGGTGTACATAAACACAAAACTCCATCTGCATGAAAACAGCTCATCCCTGTATGACAAACACTTCACAGTATGGGGAGGTCCTGTGCCAGCGCTAGTGTTTGCTTTGGCACAAATTGTCTTGATTATCTCTCTTCACATAGATACAATCTAAGCGGGGCCTCCTGTAGTTTCTATTTTCAAATAATGTTATTTGCATCTTGGTATGAAATCTTAAAATGAGCAATGTCTGTGAATTCTTTTGTGTTTCATGATGGTTTTTGAGCAGAGAGACTAAAGAGTAGGATAGTCTACTTTTAGAGAGTAAATGAATTTGGAAAAATATCTTTTGCCATGTTATAGAGAAGTCAGATGTCTTGATTGGTGAGGAACCGGATGTGCAGAACCCCAACAATGACTAAATGAGGGAGCTGAGCAATGCTGTTCTCTAAGGGTACTGTCACACAGTACCATTTTGATCGCTACGACGGTACGATTCGTGACGTTCTAGCGATATCGTTACGATATCGCAGTGTCTGACACGCAGCAGCGATCAGGGATCCTGCTGAGAATCGTACGTCGTAGCAGATCGTGTGGAACTTTCTTTCGTCGCTTGATCACCCGCTGACATCGCTGGATCGTTGTGTGTGACAGCGATCCAGCGATGTGTTCGCTTGTAACCAGGGTAAACATCGGGTAACTAAGCGCAGGGCCGCGCTTAGTAACCCGATGTTTACCGTGGTTACCAGCGTAAACGTAAAAAAACAAACAGTACATACTTACATTCCGGTGTCTGTCCTCCAGCGTCTCAGCTTCTCTCCACTGTGTGAGCGTCTGCCAGCCGGAAAGCGAGCACAGCGGTGACGTCTGACGTCACCGCTGTGCTTGCCGGCTATGGCGCTTACACAGTGGAGAGAAGGAGAACGCCGGGGACAGACACCGGAATGTAAGTATGCACTGTTTGTTTTTTTTACGTTTACGCTGGTAACCACGGTAAACATCGGGTTACTAAGCGCGGCCCTGCGCTTAGTTACCCGATGTTTACCCTGGTTACCGGGGACTTCGGCATCGCTCCAGCGCCGTGATTGCAACGTGTGACCGCAGTCTACGACGCTGGAGCGATAATCATACGATCGCTGCGACGTCACGGATCGTGCCGTCGTAGCGATCAAAATGGTACTGTGTGACAGTACCCTAACACTGAGGACAAACTTCATTGACTTTTTCATAGAACCCGAGTTCATTGTAGGAGGACAACATGGAAAGCTGCAGCTCCTTCATTTTAGCGATCCCTTGAGCCGTACAAGACTTCTAACATTATTATGGCATATCAACATTTTTTTTTCTTAAAGAACTGTTACACTTTAAGGCCGGTTTCACACGTCCGTTTATTTCTGGTATCAAAGATGACAGTGTCCGTGTGTGAAATACTTGCGGAACACATGTGGCAACCATGTGCCGCATCAGTACTACATGGACAGGCGCCAGGGAAGCAGCGGTACAGTAAGCGCTGCTTTCCTGTGCCGGGTGCTGAAGACGCCTCTCATCATTCTCCCCTGCTCTGCCAATCATTGTGAGCAGGGGAGAATGATGAGAGTTATATTCAAGTGAGAGCAATGACAGCAGATGGCGGCTGATGGGACTATTACTCCCATAAGCCTACACCTGCTGCCGCTAATAACAGTGACAGCAGGAGCAGCTGATGGGAGTATTCATCAGACGGCTCCTGCGCTTTAAATAAATAAATGAAAAAACAGCTTTGGTTCCCCTGTATTTTCTATAACCAGCCAGGCAAAACTCACAGCTGGGGGCTGCAACTCTTGGTTAGATTTTTTTCAAGGTGATCTGCTGTGAAGACACTAAACTTGACCTGCGGTGACCTCATCACTGACTTTTTCCCACGGTACTGAGGTCACTGCAGTTTAGCCCAGCTGGGAATACAGACTCACTGACCAGCGGTAACCACGATGAGGTCACTGCTTGTCAATGATTCTGTGCCCGTAGCAGCTCATTCACCAGTGGTTCTCAGCCTTGACGGTCGCATCTTGGCACCATGCAGGTTAAAATCTATTAATCCCCAGACATGGATTATGGCGTGGAACATAGAGTCAAACAGGTGAGGGATATTGTTGTTTTTTTATTATAGTTTTATTACAGGAGAACGAGGGCTTCGGTGGAATAGGCGTTAGGTGAGTATAACTGTTTGTTATTTTTAAATAAAAATGAAAAATTGTGTTTTGCTTTATTTCTAATAAAATAGTTTATTCTAGCTGTGTCTTTATTCACCATATAACTATAGGATTAGTAATGGATAGGTGTCTTATAGATGCTTCTCCATTACTAAGCCGTGGGCTTGATGTCACCAGGCAATACAAAGGTGACATTATCCCACAAATATGAACCCCACTTGTCACCACTACAGGGCAAGTGGGAAGAGCCGGGCAAAGCATCAGAATTGGTGCATCTAATACATGTGTCTTTTCTGGGCAGCTGCGGGCTGCTATTTTTAGGCTGAGGGGGATAATATCAATTGACCCTTACCAGCCTGAGAATACCAGCCCCAGCTGTCAGCTTCAGCAAGGTTGGTTATCAAATGGGGGGACCCCACATCATTTTTTAAATTATTGATTTAAATAATTACAAAAACAGCGTGGGGACCCCTCTATTTTTGATAACCAGCCTTGCTGAAGCTGACAGCTGAGGGTTGCAGCCCCCAGCTGTGAGTTTTGCCTGGCTGGTAATAGAAAATACAGGGGAACCCATGCCATTTTTTAAATTATTTATTTACAGAGAAGGAGCTGGCTGATGAATACCCTCAACAGCCGCTCCAGCTGTTACTGTTATTAGCAGCAGCTGTAGTTTGAGAGTTTGAATATAACTCTCATCATTCTTCCAAGGTCGCACTAATCGATGGCAAAGCAGGGGAGCCGACTTCAGCACCCAGAACCGGGGAACAGAACTTACTGTACCGCTGCTTCTCAGGTGCCGGGACGTGTCACACGGATAACATCCCAGTGTATCATCCGTGTGCAAATCTGCTGACATTTTGCGGCCCGTGCTGCCGGTAAAAAATGGACTACATGTGAGTCATATGGACAAAGTCCGTAGAAACACACTGACATGCACAGCAACGTAGATTTGAATGTGTCTATGTGTGCCAGTGTCTCTGGTACGTGTGAAAACTGTCAACACATGTACTGGAGACACGGATGTGTGAAAGAGCCCTTAAGCACATTTTTATCTTGCTATTATTTAACCCCTTCACGCCATGGCAATTTTCCATTTTTTGTTTTTTCCTCACCTTTTCCAAATGCTAAAAGCTTTTTATTTTTTCGTCAATATAGCAGAATGAGGGCTTGTTTATTGCGAGACAAGTTTTACTTTTGAATAACTCTATTGCTTTTACCATAGAGTGTAAAAAAATTCCAAGTGCGGTGAAACTGCAAAAAAGTGCAATTCCACAATTGACCTTTGCTTGTTTTTTATTTACCATGCTCACTATATAGTCAAACTGACCTGGCCGTTTGATTCTCCAGGTCAGTACGAGTACACAGACATCAAACTTGTATAGTTTATTTTTATTTAAGTTGTGGAAAAAAATTCGAAAATTTGCATGAAAAAGTTTTTGCGTTTGTTGCCATTTTCCATTTTTTTGGATCTCGGGCTGGGTGAGGGCTTATTTTTTGCACCCCGCCCTAAGCTGTAGTTTATACTGATACCATTTTGGAGTAGTTACGATGTTATGATAACCTCTTATTGCAATGTTGCAGCGGCCGAAAAATGTAATTCTGAAGTTTTTTTTCTCATTACTCTATTTACGGACCAAATTAATTATTTTGATAGATCAGATATTTATGAATGCAGCGATACCAAATATGTGTATTTTCTTTTTATTGTTTGAATTTCAATGGGGCAAAAGAAGGGTGATTTGAACTTTTGTGGGTTTTTTATATTTTTAAAAACTTTTTTTTCACTTTTGACTGTATTTAAAAGTCCCATTAGGAGACTTGAAGCTGTGATCGTCCGATCACCTGTGCTATACATTCTGGTAATACAAGCGCTTCTTACTAAATTAGAATATCATCAAACAGTTAATTTACTTCAGTTCAATACAAAAAGTGAAACTCATATGTTATATAGAGTCATTACAAACAGAGTGATCTATTTCAAGTGTTTATGTCTGTTAATGTTGATGATTATGGCTTACAGCCAATTAAAACCCAAAAGTCATTATCTCAGTAAATTAAAATACTTTATAACACCAGCTTGAAAAATGATTTTAAAATTTGAAATGTTGGCCTACTGAAATGAATGTTCAGTAAATGCACTCAATACTTGGTCGGGACTCCTTTTGCATCAATTACTGCATCAATGCGGCAAAGCATGGAGGCGATCAGCCTGTGACACTACTGAGATGTTATGGAAGCCCAGGTTGCTTTGATAGCAGCCTTTAGCTCATCTGCATTGTTGGGTCTGGTGTCTCTCATCTTTCTCTTGACAATACCCCATAGATTCTCTATAGGGTTAAGTTCAGGCGAGTTTGCTGGCCAATCAAGGACAGTGATACTGTTGTTTTTAAGCAAGGTATTTGTACTTTTGGAAGTGTGGACAGGTGCCAAGTCCTGCTGGAGCATGAAATTTCCATTTCTAAAAAGCTTGTCGGCAGAGGGAAACATGAAGTGCTCTAAAATTTTCTGGTAGACGGCTGTGCTGACTTTGGACTTGATAGAACACAGTGGACCTACACCAGCAGATGACATGGCTCCCCAAACCATCACTGATTGAGGAAACTTCACACTAGAAATCAAGCAGCTTGGATTGTGTGCCTCTCGACTCTTCCTTCAGACTCTGGGACTTTGATTTCCAAATGAAATGCAAAATTTACTTTCATCTGAAAACAACACCTTGAACCACTGAGCAACAGTCCAGTTCTTTTTCTCCTTGGCCCAGGTAAGATGCTTCTGGCGTTGTCTATTGGTCATGAGTGGCTTGACACAAAGAATGCTATACTTGTAGCCCATGTCCTGGATACGTCTGTGTGTGGTGGCTCTTGAAGCAATGACTCCACTCCTTGTGAATTTCCCCCAAATTTTTGAATGGACCTTTCTTACCAATCCTTTCAAGGCTGCAGTTATCCCGGTTGCTTGTGCACCTTTTTCTACCCCACTTTTCTTTCCACTCAACTTTCCATCAATATGCTTGGATACAGCTCTCTGTGAACAGCCAGCTTCTTTAGCAATGACCTTTTGTGGCTTACCTTCCTTGTGAAGTTTGTCAATGACTGCTGTTATGATCCAGTGACCTTGGAGCCGCATGAAAACTTTCTCTGGAGTCGGTGGAACCTGTACTGACCGCAAATCCTGAACTAACACCGCAACTAGAAGTAGCCGTGGGGTGTGCCTAACAAACCCTAGACACCTCGACACAGCCGGAGGACTAAATACCCCTATAGATGGAAATAGGAATGCTATCTTGCCTCAGAGCAGACCCCCAAAGGATAGGCAGCCCCCCACGAATAATGACTGTGAGTAGGAGAAGAATAGACAGACGCAGGTAGAAAACAGGATTTAGCAAAATAGGCCACTCTAGCTAAATAGGAAAGGATAGGACTGATTACTAGGCGGTCAGTATTAAAACCCTTCCAAAAATATCCACAACAGAAAATACAAAAAGTTCCACAATCTAACTAAAGACATGGAATGTATATCTGCCACTCCAGAGAATCCAGCAAAACTGAGAAAATACTGACACAATCTAAGCTGGACAAGAAAACACAAAGAATAGCACTGAATTGTGAAGCACACAGCATGTGTGCCACAGGAAAAAAAACCCAGACACTTATCTTTGCTGATTTGGCAGAATGACAGGAGGAACCAGGCAGAGGTCCAACACCTCCCAACAACAATTGACAACTGGCAAGGACTAATGAATCTGCACACCTAAATACCCCAGTCAGAACTGCAATCAGCAGACACACCTGACCAGGACTGCAACACAGGGACAACTGCATTACCACCTACTACCCCCGGAGGGAACCCAAAAGTAGAATTCACAACAGTACCCTCCCCTTGAGGAGGGGTCACCGAACCCTCACCAGCGCCCCCAGGCCGATCAGGACGAGCCACATGAAAGGCATGGACCAGATCAGCAGCATGGACATCAGAAGCAAAAACCCAAGAATTATCCTCCTGGCCATAACCCTTCCATTTGACAAGGTACTGAAGCCTCCTCCTCGAAAAACGAGAATCCAAAATCTTCTCAACCACATACTCCAGCTCCCCATCAACCAAAACAGGGGCCGGAGGATCAACAGAGGGAACAACGGGCACCACATATTTCCACAATAAAGATCTATGGAAGACATTATGGATAGCAAAAGAGGCCGGAAGCGCCAATCGAAAAGACACCGGATTAATAATCTCAGAAATCCTATAAGGACCAATAAACCGAGGCTTAAACTTAGGGGAAGAGACCTTCATAGGAACATGACGGGAAGACAACCAAACCAAATCCCCAACCCGAAGCCGGGAACCAACACACCGACGACGGTTAGCAAAACGTTGTGCCTCCTCCTGAGACAACACCAAATTGTCCACCACATGAGCCCAAATCTGCTGCAACCTGTCAACCACGGGAAACCCAGCACGATAACATCATGCAAATTATGCAACACCAGAAATCGACAATCTTCCTGATGGGCTGGCGTCATGTGCATGGTCACCTGTGTCCAAAACTGGGGCTTATTTTTAGCCAAAGGTGTAGCATCAATCCCCCTTAAAGGAATAGGGTTCTGCAAAGGCTGCAAGGGAAAACCACAACGCCTGGCAAACTCAAAATCCATTAAGTTCAAGGCAGCGCCTGAATCCACAAACGCCATGACAGAAAATGATGACAATGAGCAGATCAAGGACACCGATAACAGAAATTTAGGTAGTACAGTACTGATAGTAAATGAACTAGCGATCCTTTTTGTCCGCTTAGGGCAGACTGAAATGACATGAGAAGCGTCGCCACAATAATAACACAACCTATTCTGACGTCTGAATCCTTGTCGTTCCGTTCTAGACAAAATCCTATCACACTGCATTGGCTCAGGACTTTGCTCTAAGGACGACGCCACAGAGCGCACAGTTTGACGCTCCCGCAAACGCCGATCAATCTGAATGGCCAGAGACATAGAATCACTCAGACCGGAAGGCGTGGGAAACCCCACCATAACATCTTTAATGGATTCAGAAAGACCCTTTCTGAAAATTGCCGCCAAAGCATCATCATTCCATTTAGTCAACACAGACCATTTTCTAAATTTCTGACAATACAATTCTGCCGCCTCTTGACTCTGAAACAGGGCCAACAAGGTTTTCTCCGCTTGATCCACAGAATTCGGTTCATCATATAATAATCCTAAAGCCTGAAAAAAGGAATCTACATTAAGCAAGGCCGGATTCCCAGATTCCAGGGAAAATGCCCAATCCTGTGGATCGCCACGCAGCAGGGAGATGACAATTTTAACCTGCTGAATGGAATCACCGGAGGATCGCGGTCTCAGAGCAAAAAACAGTTTACAATTGTTTTTAAACCCCAAAATTTGGACCTATCACCAAAAAACAAATCAGGAGTAGGAATCTTCGGCTCTAAAGCAGGAGTCTGAACAATATAATCAGAAATATCCTGTACCCTAGCAGCAAGCTGGTCTACACGAGAAGCTAATTCCTGAACATCCATGCTGGCACAAGACTCCTCAGCCACCCATAAATAAAGAGGGAAGAGAGGACAAAACAGACTGCAGAAAAAAAAATGGCTCAACCCCTTTCTTCCCTTCTTCTGAGATGCATTTAACTCATTATTGGCCAGTTGTACTGTTATGATCCGGTGACCTTGGAGCCACATGAAAACTTTCTCTGGAGTCGGTGAAACCTGTACTGACCGCAAATCCTGAACTAACACCTCAACTAGAAGTAGCCGTGGGGTGTGCCTAACAAACCCTAGACACCTCGACACAGCCGGAGGACTAAATACCCCTATAGATGGAAATAGGAATGCTATCTTGCCTCAGAGCAGACCCCCAAAGGATAGGCAACCCCCACGAATAATGACTGTGAGTAGGAGAAGAATAGACAGACGCAGGTAGAAAACAGGATTTAGCAAAAGAGGCCACTCTAGCTAAATAGGAAAGGATAGGACAGATTACTAGGCGGTCAGTATTAAAACCCTTCCAAAAATATCCACAACAGAAAATACAAAAAGTTCCACAATCTAACTAAAGACATGGAATGTATATCTGCCACTCCAGAGAATCCAGCAAGACTGAGAAAATACTGACACAATCTAAGCTGGACAAGAAAGCACAAAGAATAGCACTGAATTGTGAAGCACACAGCATGTGTGCCACAGGAAAAAAAACCCAGACACTTATCTTTGCTGATTTGGCAGAATGACAGGAGGAACCAGGCAGATGTCCAAGACCTCCCAACAACAATTGACAACTGGCAAGGACTAATGAATCCTGCACACCTAAATACCCCAGTCAGAACTGCAATCAGCAGACACACCTGACCAGGACTCCAGAGAAAGTTTCATGCGGCTCCTAGGTCACCAGATCATAA
Organism: Ranitomeya variabilis; assembly: GCF_051348905.1. Classification (NCBI taxonomy): domain Eukaryota; kingdom Metazoa; phylum Chordata; class Amphibia; order Anura; family Dendrobatidae; genus Ranitomeya; species Ranitomeya variabilis. Next base: position 377,601,927 of record NC_135232.1, read on the forward strand.
CAGCACAACTGGACCATAATGAGTTAAATGCATCTCAGAAGAAGGGAAGAAAAGTGTTGAGCCATTTTTTTTCTGCAGTCTGTTTTGTCTTTTTTTCCCTCTTTATTTATGGGTGGCTGAGGAGTCTTGTGCCAGCATGGATGTTCAGGAATTAGCTTCTCGTGTAGACCAGCTTGCTGCTAGGGTACAGGGTATTTCTGATTATATTGTTCAGACTCCAGCTTTAGAACCGAAGATTCCTACTCCTGATTTGTTTTTTGGTGATAGGTCCAAATTTTGGGGGTTTAAAAATAATTGTAAATTGTTTTTTGCTCTGAGACCGCGATCCTCCGGTGATTCCATTCAGCAGGTTAAAATTGTCATCTCCCTGCTGCGTGGTGATCCACAGGATTGGGCATTTTCCCTGGAATCTGGGAATCCGGTCTTGCTTAATGTAGATTCCTTTTTTCAGGCTTTAGGTTTATTATATGATGAACCCAATTCTGTGGATCAAGCGGAGAAAACCTTGTTGGCCCTGTCTCAGGGTCAAGAGGTGGCAGAATTGTTTTGTCAGAAATTTAGAAAATGGTCTGTGTTGACTAAATGAAATGATGATGCTTTGGCGGCAATTTTCAGAAAGGGTCTTTCTGAATCCGTTAAAGATGTTATGGTGGTTTTCCCACGCCTTCCGGTCTGAGTGATTCTATGTCTCTGGCCATTCAGATTGATTGGCGCTTGCGGGAGCGAAGAACTGTGCGCGCTGTGGCGTCGTCCTCGGAGCCAATTTCTGAGACAATGCAGTGTGATAGGATTTTGTCTAGAACGGAACGACAAGGATTCAGACGTCAGAATGGGTTGTGTTATTATTGTGGCGACGCTTCTCATGTCATTTCAGTCTGCCCTAAGTGGACAAAGAGGATTGCTACCATAAGTACTGTACAACCTAAATTTCTGTTATCGGTGTCCTTGATTTGCTCATTGTCATCATTCTCTGTCATGGCGTTTGTGGATTCAGGCGCCGCCTTGAACTTAATGGATTTTGAGTTTGCCAGGCGTTGTGGTTTTCCCTTGAAGCCTTTGCAGAACCCTATTCCTTTAAGGGGGATTGATGCTACACCTTTGGCTAAAAATAAGCCTCAGTTTTGGACACAGGTGACAATGCACATGGCGCCAGCCCATCAGGAAGATTGTCGATTTCTGGTGTTGCAGAATTTGCATGATGTTATCGTGCTGGGTTTCCCGTGGTTGCAGGTACATAATCCTGTATTGGATTGGAAATATATGTCTGTGACTAGTTGGGGTTGTCAGGGGGTTCATAATGATGTTCCTTTTATGTCCATCTCCTCTTCTTCCTCTTCTGAAATTCCAGAGTTTTGGTCTGATTTTCAGGATGTATTCGATGAGCCCAAGTCCAGTTCCCTTCCATCGCACAGGGACTGTGATTGTGCTATTGACTTGATTCCAGGCAGTAAGTTTCCTAAGGGTCGACTTTTCAACCTGTCTGTGCCTGAACATACCGCCATGCGGAGTTATGTTAAGGAGTCTTTGGAGAAAGGGCATATTCGGCCATCTTCTTCACCGTTAGGAGCAGGTTTTTTTTTTGTTGCTAAGAAGCATGGCTCCTTGAGACCTTGTATTGATTATCGCCTCTTGAATAAGATCACGGTCAAGTTTCAATACCCTTTACCTTTGCTTTCCATTTTGTTTGCTAGGATTAAGGGGGCTAGTTGGTTTACTAGGATTGACCTTCGGGGGGCATATAATCTTGTTCGTATTATACATTCCATGTCTTTAGTTAGATTGTGGAACTTTTTGTATTATCTGCTGTGGATATTTTTGGAAGGGTTTTAATACTGACTGCCTAGTTTTCTGTCCTATCCTTTCCTATTTAGCTAGAGTGGCCTCTTTTGCTAAATCCTGTTTTCTACCTGCGTGTGTCTATTCTTCTCCTACTCACAGTCATTATTCGTGGGGGGCTGCCTATCCTTTGGGGGTCTGCTCTGAGGCAAGATAGCATTCCCATTTCCATCTATAGGGGTATTTAGTCCTCCGGCTGTGTCGAGGTGTCTAGGGAGTGTTAGGCACACCCCACAGCTACTTCTAGTTGCGGTGTTAGTTCAGGATTGCGGTCAGTACAGGTTCCAACGACTCCAGAGAAAGTTTCATGCAGCTCCTAGGTCACCAGATCATAACAGAACCCAAAAGCAGAATTTATAACAGACTGCCTTCTGCACATCTGTCAAGTCAGCAGTCTTCCCCATGATTGTGGAGCCTACTGAAACAGACTAAGGGACCATTTAAATGCTTAGGAAGCCTTTGCAGGTGGTTTTTGTTAATTATTCTAATTTACTGAGATAATGACGTTTGGGTTTTCAATGGCTGTAAGCCATAGTCATCAACATTAACAGAAATAAACACTTGAAATAGATCACTCTGTTTGTAATGACTCTACATAATATATGAGTTTCACTTTTTGTATTGAAGAACTGAAATAAATTAACTTTTTGATGATATTCTAATTTAGTGAGAAGCACTTGTATATGGACATCTATAGTTTGATGTATGTGCCTACGTAGATTGGAAGGGTTGTTACTGACATCTGGTGTAAATTTCATGTCAATAGCAGCTTTAGAAATATATTGACTTAGAAAATTGGTGACTTGTTCAATAGATATTTCATCTATTGTATATGAGGACTTTGCAGATCTAGCTTCCAGGGAGCATGTGGGCTGTCACATATGTGCAATTAAAGGGGTTGTCTAATGAAGAGATATACTAGGTTCTATGCTTTGGACTCTCCTCTATGAGCCAGAATACAGAGTCTCTATGCGACTCTCATTCTGGTGAAGTCAAGTTGTTCTTCATTTATCTGAATGGCAGCCTTGTTATACTACATATTCCTAGCAAAAGCATCTGAATGGACAATGACTGATTGGCTAAGGCATTCCCTGGCAAAATCAGGCAATCAGGCAGGAGTGCAATGTGAGGCGATCAGCTGATGGCCATGGGGGTCCCTGGGTCCCTTGTAAAAGAGACAATCTATTTACACATACAATTTAATTGTGAGTCAAACATTTGGAGGCCAAGTTGGCTGGTGATTGCTGGTTCATGCTCCCATCAGCTTCCTTTGAAAATGCCATAAGTGCCAGTTATAAAACTTCAGCTATTTATGAAACTGGTTGTTCGGGCTGTACAGTGCCATACATCCAGTCAAAAGAGGAAACATTTATTATGATGCAGCCAAGCATGGAAATACTGGACGAATTTAAATGCCAAAATACATATCTTTGTAATATAATGTGCAATTTCAATCAGTAAGAAATGTCACAATGGCTGTACTCTGGAGGGCATTTTAGTATGTTGTAAAGTCTTGTTTACTCTGATTGTCAATATCAACGTTTACACATCAGCATTGATGGAATAGGGGTCATGTGTACCTGATGCATTTAAAGGAATATCAGAAACGCGTGTCGGGGTGCACTGTACTTGGGAATATCGGACATACAGGTATATACAATCATTTTTGTATGTAGATCTTGGTGTGCCCACTTAAATATGGAGATGTGATGCACACGTGTGTGCATACATATATATATATCTATATATATAGATATATATATATATATATATACATTGTGCTGTTTTCACCTGCTTTTTTTGCACATAATATGATTAATTATTCATTCTTTATCTATACACTAATATATATACCTATTTGTATATTTTTTGCACATGCACTTTAGGTTTGCCCACATTGCTTGTTTTATAGTACACATATTGATCCCACTTATTTTAAATTGCATATATATTTTTTTATTTTTACAAAAGATATTTTTTACATAAAGGATTGTTTTTTAGTTGTGTACATAGTATTTAAAATTGACCCAATTGATATACACAATTTTTAATATACAGTGTATGTTTACATGTATATAATATATGTGCGCACCATTATATACTCTTTTCAAATGATTGTATAATATTCTACAATATAATTTTGACTTTTTTATTTTTTGTTACCTTCTGTCCGTTGTACTACTAACATATTTTTATTAGTGATGAGCGAATATACTCGCTACTCGAGATTACCTGAGCACGCTCGGGGGTCCTCTGAGTATTTTTTAGTGTTTGGAGTTTTAGTTTTTAGCTCCGCAGCTGAATGATTTACATCTGTTAGACAGCATAAGTACATGTGGGGGTTGCCTGGTTGCTAGGGAATCCCCACATGTACTTATGCTGGCTAACAGATGTAAATCATTCAGCTGCAGCAATAAAAACTAAATCTCCGCGCACTAAAAAATACTCGGAGGACCCCCGAGCATGCTCGAGAAATCTCGAGTAACATCATTCATCACAAATTTTTATCCATTTTCTTGGAATATATATTTTAATTAATCTTTTGTGGTAATATTTCCAAGTACATGCACAGTTGTGCCATTAATTGCCATAACATAATAAAGGCATATTCTACTATATCCAATATTGGTCTTTGTGTTTGATATATTTATTTCTGATTTTTGAACTTCCATATGACGGTACTTTGTATTTTGTATAAATCCCGAGTGGTTGGCCACTCTTTTTTCTTTTAGTATTTCTGATTCCCTTATTTATTTTAATATGAGATATATATATATATATATATATATATATATATATATATATATATATATATATATATATATATACAGTGCCTACAAGTAGTATTCAACCCACTGCAGATTTAGCAGGTTTACACATTTGGAATTAACTTGGCATTGTGACACTTGGACTGTAGATCAGCATGGAAGTGTGAAATGCACTGCAGCAAAAAAGAATGTTATTTCTTTGTTTATTTTTTTTTAAATTGTGAAAAGTCTTTTCACGGTGTCATGGTGGTGGCAGCCTCATGCTGTGGGGCTGTTTCTCAGCCAAGGGGCCTGGCCATCTGGTCCACATCCATGGGAAGATGGATAGCACGGCCTACCTGGAGATTTTGGCCAAGAACCTCCGCTCCTCCATCAAGGATCTTCAGGGTATGTTTCCACGTTCAGCGTCAAACAAGCAGCGTCCAGATGTTCCTGCATAGTGGAGGGGATTTTATGAAATCCCGTCTCCACTATGCGTGGAAACCCGCACGCGGCGGCCCTGCGACTACGGACATGCTGCGCGTCTTTTCAGATCGCAGCATGTCCGTACACCTTGCGGGGACGCAGCGTCCCCGCAAGGCATATCACAGGGCCCTATGGGAGCGAGCGATCATCCCGGATGTGAAGAGTTAACACATCCGGCATGATCGCGTCCCAGGAAGGGGGCGGGGCTTAGCGCCGAGCGGCTTCGCCGCTGCGGCGATACCGCCGCCCCTCCGGACCGTGGAGCCATACCCTAAGATGGGTTGTCATTTCATCTTCCAACAAGACAACGACCCAAAGCACACAGCCAAGAAAACCAAGGCCTGGTTCAAGAGGCAAAAAATCAAGGTGTTGCAGTGGCCTAGTCAGTCTCCTGACCTTAACCCAATTGAAAACTTGTGGAAGGAGCTCAAGATTAAAGTCCACATGAGACACCCAAAGAACCTAGATAACTTGGAGAAGATCTGCATGGAGGAGTGGGCCAAGATAACTCCAGAGACCTGTGCCGGCCTGATCAGGTCTTATAAAAGACGATTATTAGCTGTAATTGCAAACAAAGGTTATTCCACAAAATACTAAACCTAGGGGTTGAATAATAATTGACCCACACTTTTATGTTTAAAATTTATAAAAATTTAACTGAGCAACAAAACTTTTTGGTTTGTAAGATTTATGCATCTGTTAATAAATCCTGCTCTTGTTTGAAGTTTGAAGGCTCTAACTTATTTGCATCTTATTAAACCTGCTAAATCTGCAGGGGGTTGAATACTACTTGTAGGCACTGTATATATATATATATGTGCTGTTATATTCTGGGTAATAGAGTTGCTATTATATTCCATTTTGACTTAATGCAGAATGGAACAACCAGATCTTTGCATATTGCATGCGGTATATGGTCTGTTCTCAGGATAATAAAAGGATGACGCTAATTTGTGTTTGCCATGGAATTGGGGGAGCAATGGGGTCAAACTGTAGCCACTCCAGTGATACATAAATAAAGAATAAGCTTCAGCTCTGCTGACATTTCTAATTTAGCATATATTTGTATTGCCTGTGGGATGGCACATTTGTAGAGCTCCTTATAGCACCAATCTTCTATTATTCTTCCTGGAAATCTTTGAAGAAATGATAGACTAAATATTGATCTGCATAATGATAAATGCACTGGTTATTCATATTATTGCTAGCTAGAGATCACATCTGCAGAATTTTCTGGATGTCAATGGCAACAGTATGGTGGGTTACTTAGTGTACAGTCTATTACCCGGATGATCATGTACGGTAGTTATCATAATATTCCCATTAGTGCTAAACATACGATTACAAAGTTCATGCCTCTGTTTTTGTTTAAGTCACTCCAGACTAAAATATTTCTGCTGTAAACTTCGTGTTCACATCCAAACAGTAGCATCAACTTGCATGAGCGCAAAACCAAATGTTGGAATAAAAGTCTCAAGATTCGGAATGTATTTTCAACGAATCCTCCTACAAGATAAATTCCATTTTACATTCCAGATTTGGCCATAGAAGGAGGTGGGATAGAAGAAATAGAAATGGGGTTTTTTTTCAACTTTTTTTTTGTAGTACACATAAAAATAAGAATCATATTTCCATATGTAATCCACTTGTTTCTCCTCCAGGACTTAGACTTCATTCTCGGTCCTCTCAATTCCTCTCCTAGGAAGTGTCTGCTGTCTTCTACCATCTACACAGTTATGTACCGGGATCTACCTATTTTGTGACATATTTTGTGGCACTCACTTTAGTGACCTGTATGAGACACTATACTGTATATCTCTACCATTACTTTTTCTCTTTCAGATCCCTGGTACCCAATGTGTATATGCAGTGTCTTAACTGAATACAGATTTCACTTATTTCATATTGTAACATTTCTTACTGATTAAAATTGCACAATTTAAAAAATATATCTATTTTGCCATTTAAATTCTTCTAGTTCCTAACTACTTGCCTGTTCATCTTCCGGTCTGCTCTCTAAACATGGTTCTCTACGGATGAACTGCTTCTGCCGGCGATTCTGCAGCTTCCTGTGACGTCACATCTACACATCTTCTTCTCTTCCACTCTGCCCTGTAAACGAGGCGTCACTGCCGATGTCATGCTGATGGAAAGTCAACTCACCATAGTTAGCAGAGAGCCAGCCGTCAATCAGCATGACATCGGCAGTGACGCCTCGTTTACAGGGCAGAGTGGAAGAGAAGAAGATGTGTAGATGTGACGTCACAGGAAGCTGCAGAATCGCCGGCAGAAGCAGTTCATCCGTAGAGATCATTGCCATGCAGAACAAGCAGATAATCAGCAACTGCCTGCCGGTAAGTTCTTAGCCCCATAAGGAAAAATAAGCAAAGTCACAGAGAACCCAATAAACTATGAAATGAGAGTGAAAGTCCAATTCAGAAGGAGAGAGAAGAAAAGTTATTTTATAATAAATATTACAAACTTGCTAATTTTCATGTGTACTATTGATTTATTCAATAAAAATGAAATTGACGGTCACTCTTTATGTTATCCTACTGCTGCTTTGGTCTTTTATGAACTGGAATGATATTTTTTAACATTTCATTTTAAACATTTTGCATGTATGCACTATTTGCAGTAATGGGTGGAGTCTTTTCTTCTTTTGTGTTTCAAAATAGATGTGATAGGCCACTAGTATGAGATTGGTTGGGGCCTAACTAGGCATTCCCATATTCATCTATTTGGAGGGGCACAGCTTTACTTTCAGTAGTGATGGTGCACATTTTTGCAGTGCTGTCCCATTCACTTGAATGCCTTATATACAGCTAAGTGGGCACAGCATGTACAGTCTATAGCACGGACCTCAGAAATATGATGTCACAATGGAAAGAGCTGCGTTTAAAGCCCAGCTGTTACACACTGTCATACTATACTGTCACTGGCTTCAGGCAGTGCTAAATGCCTTGAAATCAGCCTTTTACAACTTGTCATAAGTCATAGAGTAAACTTGAAGTGGTGCTGCTGGCTGGGGGCCAAATATAAAACTGTGACTAAATTACGGGGTCATTCCTTCCCATGCATATTTACTAACAGAGCAAATATACCATTTATATATAGAAAACAATATTCTTATATCGGCACCTCTTGCTAGGGTAGGCTTTATACAGTATATAGGTATTTTAAAAGTAGTTTGTCACCTCAAAAACACTAACTACATGGTCAAATAGTGGACTTAGTTCATACAAAAACCATCTCTTTGGTGTATTAAACACTACCTTTCATGTGCATTTAAAGGTTTGTCTCATATGAAAAGCAGTGTGTTTGGTGCACCCTTGGTGTGGCCACAAGCGCTCAGTGGGCTATTATGCCTCTCAATTACCCTGCTTTCCACCTCTCCTGGTGTAGACTGACAGCGCTCACTTTGAAACAGTGAGTGTTCTTTGAAAAAAGTGTTACTGAAGCAGCGAGTGCAGCACTTTCTCATCTCTTTATCACGGCTGCTTGCTACACTGACTAGCGTATCAGCCACAGAGGTTAAAAAGTGCTGCACTCGCTTCTGCATCAACACTTTTTTTGTAGGCAGTACTCCTTCTGCATAAGTGAGGGCTGTCATTCTACATAGCAGGATGCAGTGGGGTGGAACTTGCACTGAGAGCTTTTGCCTACACCGAACACCATCTTTTCCATGTCAGACAGACAGCTTTATATGCACATCAAGGGCAATGTTTATTACACTAAAGGCATGATTTTTGTAGGGGCTAAGTGCCCTATATGACTGTGTAGTTAGTTTAAATAGTAATTGTGGGATGACACTCCCTTTAAGGATAGGAGCAGCCTGTTCTCCAGACATTACCTTTTCCAATGCTTGAGAGAACAAAGATAACTCTGTGATCATACCTTACCTCGTCTTTTAGTATTCAAATATTCACTTGTTACCAGGATAATAGAATTATACATTACAAATTCTTAATAAGTTCACAAAGGTATTTATTTTACCAGCATAAATTGGGTCCAGTACAGCCATAACCACAACAGATATCCAGGCTAGTTATGAAAAATGGACATCTGCTCATAAACATGTGAAAATGTAACAGTTGCCATTAAGAGCCTTACAATATGTATACTGTGTGCAGACTGTCAGTAATCTGCCTTTCAGCACTGGACAGTGCCTCTGGGTAGTCCGATTGCGCTTTACAATGTTCTTTGCTCTAAGGTGCTGAAAGTCTTAACTTTATGTTGTGTTTGTAATCTTGCCTGAAGAAGGAGCTTCTGTGCTCTGAAAGCTTGCAAACATAATTCTTCTGGTTGTCCAATAAAGGTATCACTAATAGAATATTTTTGTCATTTGTGGGCATAAAAGTATGTCCATAATACAAAATCTAGCCAGCCACCTGAAATCAACTTAAAGCTGACATCACACATGAAGATTTGCGGTGAAAAAAAAAATTGCACCTGATTACCGCTGAGGGCACTTGCAGAAATTGCCTGGAAATTCCCTAAAGTGACTAGGCCATGATAAGTGGGATTATATAGCTATGTAGTATAAATAACATAGATATGGTACACTAGTGTTATCCAGTATTCAAACTTCTGTTATTTTCATGTGCAAGAAAAACGATCCTAACTTCATCAGTGATTTTGTTCAGATTTTTATTAGATTCATCCATGTTTCATCTGAGTTTGGGCCAAGTTTTATCACTTCTTCTGAAAAAAAACTCTCCTATGTAGCAGTCCTTGAAAAACAGACATCACTTGGATGGCATCCTAGCGTTGTCCGATTTTTTCACAGACCCATAGACTTGCATTGCCGATTTTGATCGAATCAATATTAGATGTGTCACAATGATTTTGAGAGAAGCGATCTGTCGACAAAAGAAATTGGCCTTGTCAATAGCCCTATAGACTATACTAGGAATGAGTGATCTGAGAAAAACACAGAGAGCACTCGTACGGGAAAAAGTGACATCTGAATGAGCCCTAAGTTGGAATTAAATCTATACGTACAATGCTCCAAGTTGCTAATAACCGGAATAGGTTTACATACAGTTGCGCTCAAAAGTTTACATACTTACACATACCAAAGCTCGCAAAATCAACAGACAGCCCTGGCACACCAGCCTGACCAAAGAACTGAGGCGAGCTTCCAGGGCTGCTGAGCGCAGATGGAAAAGATCCCACTCCAACGACCACTTCATCGCATTCAAACAGTCCCTCACTACTTTCAAGACCACACTCACCACAGCTAAACAAACCTACTTCTCATCTCTCATATCCTCCCTGTCTCACAACCCTAAACAGTTATTCAACACCTTCAATTCTCTCCTCCGTCCCCCAGCACCTCCTCCCTCCCCACTTATCTCCGCTGAAGACTTTGCCTCATTCTTCAAGCAGAAGATTGATAGCATCAGAGACAGTTTTGGTCAACAAGCCCCAGAGCCCTTCCTCCCGACTTCCCTGTCCTCCACCTCCAAAACCAACTTCTCCACCATTACAGAAGATCAACTCTCCACTCTACTCTCAAGATCGCATCTCACCACCTGTGCACTTGACCCGCTCCCATCCCACCTCATCCCAAACCTCACCACAGTCTTCATCGCAACCCTAACCCATCTCTTCAACCTATCACTAACAACTGGTGTTTTCCCCTCAAGCTTTAAACATGCCTCCATCACACCTATCCTCAAAAAGCCCTCTCTTGACCCATCCTCTGTATCTAGCTATCGCCCTATATCACTTCTCCCTTATACCTCTAAACTACTGGAACAACACGTCTACCTTGTACTGTCCTCCCATCTCTCTTCTTGCTCCCTCTTTGACCGCTTACAATCTGGCTTCCGGTCACACCATTCCACTGAAACTGCCCTAACTAAGGTCACCAACGACCTCTTAACCGCCAAGAGCAAGCGACACTACTCTGTTCTCCTCCTCCTCGACCTGTCGGCTGCCTTTGACACAGTGGACCATTTCCTATTATTACAGACCCTCTCATCCCTTGGCATCACAGACTTGGCCCTATCCTGGATCTCATCATACCTAACAGACCGGACATTCAGTGTCTCCCACTCACACACCACCTCCTCACCTCGCCCCCTATCTGTCAGAGTCCCACAAGGTTCAGTCCTTGGGCCCCTGCTCTTCTCCATTTACACCTTTGGCCTGGGACAGCTCATAGAATCTCATGGCTTTCAGTATCACCTCTATGCTGATGACACACAGATCTACATCTCTGGACCAGATATCACCTCCCTACTAACCAGAATCCCTCAATGTCTGTCCACTATTTCATCCTTCTTCTCCGCTAGATTTCTGAAACTTATCATGGACAAAACAGAATTCATCATCTTTCCCCCATCTCACGCGACCCCCCAACGAACCTAACCATTACAGTAAATGGCTGCCCACTCTCCCCAGTCCCACAAGCTCGCTGCCTCGGGGTAATTCTTGACGCTGATCTCTCCTTCAAACCACATATCCAAGCTCTTTCCACTTCCTGCCGACTTCAACTCAAAAATATTTCACGAATCCGTTCATTCCTCAACCAAGAATCTGCAAAAACCCTAGTCCATGCCCTCATCATCTCTTGCCTTGACTACTGCAACCTCCTGCTCTGTGGCCTCGCCTTGAACACTCTCGCACCCCTCCAATCTATTCTAAACTCTGCTGCCCGACTAATCCACCTGTCCCCCCGCTATTCCCCTGCCTCTCCCCTCTGTCAATCCCTTCACTGGCTCCCCATTGCCCAGAGACTCCAGTACAAAACCCTAACCATGACATACAAAGCCATCCACAACCTGTCTCCTCCATACATCTGTGACCTCGTCTCCCGGTACTTACCTACACGCAACCTCCGATCCTCACAAGATCTCCTTCTCTACTCCCCTCTTATCTCCTCTTCCCACAATCGTATACAAGATTTCTCTCGCGTATCACCCCTACTCTGGAACCCTCTACCACAACACATCAGACTCTCGCCTACCATCGAAATCTTCAAAAAGAACCTGAATACCCACCTCTTCCGACAAGCCTACAACCTGCAGTAACCACCGATCAACCAAACCGCTGCATGACCAGCTCTATCCTCACCTACTGTATTCTCACCCATCCCTTGTAGATTGTGAGCCCTCGCGGGCAGGGTCCTCACTCCTCCTGTACCAGTTATGACTTGTATTGTTTAAGATTATTGTACTTGTTTTTATTATGTATACCCCTCCTCACATGTAAAGCGCCATGGAACAAATGGCGCTATAACAATAAATAATAATAATGATAATAATAATAATAATAATAATAATAATAATAATAATAATAATATCACAGCAGAATTTTTGCTTTCTTGGCCTTTTTTTAAGAGAATATGAATGATACCACCAAACTTTTTCTCCACTCATGGTTAGTGGTTGGGTGAAACCATTTGTTGTCAAACTACCATGTTTTCTCTTTTTATATCATAATGACAACCCAAAAGATCCTAATGACCCTGATCAAAAGTTCACATTCCCTGGTGATTTTGGCCTGATAACATGCACAGAAGTTGAAACAAATGTGTTTGAATGGCTACTAAAGGTAACATCCTCACTTGTGACCTGTTTGATTGTAATAAGTGTGTGTGCATAAAAGCTGAGTAAGTTTCTGGGATCCAGACAGACTCTTGCATCTTTCCTCCAGCCACTGATGTTTCTGGACTGTGAGTCATGAGGATAGCAAAATAATTGTCAACGGATCTACGGGAAAAGGTAGTTGAATTGTATAAA